>NW_017307114.1:399868-438187 GCF_000935625.1 Nanorana parkeri | reverse complement strand
TCGCATTCTCCCTGCTAATCAGGGAGCCTTATTTCTCAGTAGGGGCATTTCAAACCTTTGCAGATAGACTAATTCTTTCACAGAGGAAGGCAGGCACAGGCTTCTCAAGTTGTGAAAGCTTTCTAAAGAAATCTAACTGTAAGACATTGCACACTTTCTGTTTTTACACTCCCGGAATTTATTTGCCTAATTTAAATGAAACTGGGCTTTAAAAAGGGAAGATAAATGTTGCTTCGCAATGCTGGATCACCTTTCTAAAATGTAAGTGCACTCCAGTCATGTGTCCCATAGCACTAGCCCTTGTCCTTTTGAGTACACATAGACAATCTGTTTTATACCCTGTTTTGACAGGTATGACCTTCTTAAAGCAATAGCTCTGTTAACATGCCTCACAGCATTGATTTCTCTCCGCTAGCCATGCCTGTGAACTTATGGTCCACAAAAGATACATGGGCCATCTACTGAGACTGGAAATGCTCTGTAGATGGTCTGTAGGTGTAAGTTGGTAAAAAGGAAATGGTCAAAATTCCAAGGTGGGCAGAAACAGAGACAGAAATTATGTCAGAGAGCTATTGCTGCTCCACAAGCAATATAAAAAGCCAGTGGGTCACCCAGCCCAATAAACTTAACCTATAACTGAAATTACTAGTTGACATGACATTTCGATACGATCAATAATTTGTTACATTTTCAGGAAACGTTCAACCTTATTTATTTGTAAATTATTCATTACAATATACTTCATTAAAGGGCTATATAAGACCTTTGAAAGCTTTGGTTTTGTTTTAGGTCGCTGTGATGTTTAGTTTAATGTGAACAAGTTGAGGCTTGTTCACATTATCAGCCACTGCTGCTGTACATGTGCCTGGACAGCGCCAATGCACTTGATCGAGCTGCATCGCGTTTCTTTTTTTTGTTAGAATGTTATTGAAGTGACATTTCATTCAATTCTATGGGACCTGCTGGAGTCTTCTAGCACGGTATGCATGCCATACTTTTTTAAGTGCACACCACTGCAACACAGTAGGATTGGCTGCTGTGTCAGAGTACTTGTAGGGTTTGTGTATGTCCTAGATATTGGGCATGTTTAAATAAACAACAAAGGTCTATTTATCCTTTTTACACTCTGTCTTCGGCCCCCAAAACAGTCATCAAATATTATTGAATTGCTAGGCCTGACAAATCACTGATTTTCAACAACGTATACGGTGATGTCATAATCAGGACAACCTTTTTGTAGAGACTGCCATGGGGACTGCCATGGGGAGGTGCCTGTGCATATCTGCAGCAACCTCTAAAACACTCCTGTTGAGGCCAGATGCAATTTCATTCTGGCATGCAGCTCTCTATCACTTATGAGTAGACCAATAGGAATGCACAAGAAACAGGAGGGGCTAGTAAGCTCCCAAGAAGGGACATAACTTCACTTGTAAGAAGGGCTGGAATATGGCTATCTGGCTTTGATAGGAGATTTGGGAGGCTGTTGTAAGTATGTGCTGGTACCTTTGGGTGACTTAACTTTATATCTGCAACAGTTTAGATTTTTTTCCCCATGGTAGGTTTTCTTCAAGTCTCCTTGTTTTATAAAACACTAGGCCTGCATGTACAAGCAAAAAATATAATGTTTGAACAAATTGTCAGCCATACTTAAATTTCACATAATCTCTTTAATACTGATTAATACTTTTTCTTTTTCAAAATACAGTAATTTTGAGGTAGACCATCACAGCTCAAGAGAATCCCAACATTAAAAAGACATGAAATAACTACTTCATGTAGAATACTTTTCAAAATGAGGTAGAAATGGTTACAGAAAATGTGACACGGTCAGATGAGAACCCCAACATGAAACACAGTACCACTTTTTGGAAAATGCATTTCATCAATTGCCAGAAAGTCCAGCAAATGCCATAGATGCAATGAAATGCAACATATCTACACAGAGAAAGAGAGAACATATAATCATTTAGAGACCTAGGTGTCTCTTTCTGGTATGGAGTGACAGAACAGACTCTTGAACACCTATGCTCTGTTTGGTGAACAACTGCATGGACATTTAAATGCTAGCTGTGATGTGGCCTCTTCTAATAAAATGCATTACCATTGTTTTATGAGCATTTTTATATCATATAAATGTTTAAACTGTATTACATATGTATAAATAAAAAATATTGTTCAAATACATATTCAAATATTTTGGGAAATTGATCAGAAGAGGATCTGTCACTTCTAAATGTATGATAGGAGTCATCAATGAGTTTGATGGAACTTATTTAAATTGTCTAATATATTATAGTCATTAAAAATGACTATTGGCCTGATAGTCAACCTGGCCCCATTTTAAGATATCCAAACTACATATTCCCATTCTACATCTGCCTTTCTTATGGCTCTCTCCATACCTTCTAAAATCCTTCTATGGTGTGAAGGATTGAAGGTGGTAGAAGTTTAGAATAGCATGTTCTAAAATTTACATAGTAGGTTCAACTATTGCAAAAGTCAGGCCAGCTATCTTTATAGAAAAGCTTTAAAATAGCTATTTTAACAAATATGGTATTTAAAGCACTTTATGCTGAACTTGATTGTTGTTTTCAAAAGTGAATGATCCACAGACATTCCATCAGTCATGAATGATCCTTCCTATGAGAAATGTCTAAAGTAGTTTAGGCCATAGGCAAATGACCAACAACAACGAAATGAAAAACTCTGCATGAACTAGCCATATGCATTACCTTTTACAGAACATGAGCATTACTAGGCTTCTTCTTTTAAAAATGGCGCTATTCCTGGCCATTTCAATAATACTCAATAGTAAAAATTCATGTACTTTGACTTGCAGTCATGTTTGTAGGTTTGTTGTATAAGACCAGATTCCATAATGGGATTGTTGGCGCAAAGAAAAAAGTGCAAGAACTGATAACGTGCTGGTAAAATGGCCTGAAAATATACCACTTAATAAGTCTATTAGATCAATTGTTAGAAGCCTCTGATACTTTAAAATTTAAAAAAAAAACATCTGCAAAAGAAAACAGTTTATACTGGCTGAATTACCAATTGGCTTTTTATATATTGTTGAGAACTCCAGTGGTGGGAGTTCCTGGCCCTGCCTAACCACAATGGAGTCTTACTTGCCCAGCTGCATTCTTCATAGTGCAAAAAAAAAAAGAAGATTGAGATAGCTGGTGAGTGCCTCCAACCAAAAATGAAGCATCTGTTTTGTTTTGACTAACCATGGAATGCACATACCATGCCCTAATGCTCAGGGGTTGTGATATGTTAACTGGAAAGATTTCTATACAGTTCCAAAAAATAATAAATATATGTTTTATTTTTTAAAAAGTCATTTTCATTTGAGTTTTTCAAATTAGGTAGCACAAAGTACAGTGACGAGCAGCAACACCCAGCAAGCCCCTTTCAAATGTCAGGATTACAGAAAAGGATTTCTATTTTGTCAATATTGTTTACTTCACATGGCATATTGTGCTTCGTCAGACTAACCAAGGACCATTGCAAGGAGATCTGCTTATCTAAAGTCTTAATCTTTGGATCCCATATGTATATGTGTGCACATGTCTTTATGATGATGTATTATTTATTGCGATAACTATTGCATTCTCTTTATAGGATACCTCTGTTTTTTATGTGGTCTATCATTCCTCTGGTGTAGAACCTTCTAAATCATCAGTTCAAAAAGAACCTTTTATCTTCCACCGCTCTCTGCTACAATAGATGACATGAGATTTGGTTTAAATTACTGAATTAGTAGAATAAAGAAAATAACTATTGTTACCAAGTCATGATCCACTAGCGGTGAAAGATGGCATCACTCTGATGTTCAGAGCTGTGTCAGCCCTTTGTGAGATATCTATCACAATGGAGGATGATTACACACATTTTCTATGCATTTAACACAGCAGCACCAGTGTTCCATTTGTTAATTTCTAAATACCTAATGTAGTGAGTTACTTTCCATCTTATATCAATTTATTCAAAGCTGAAAGCATTAATCAAGACAGCGACAGGCAATCGTTTTATAGGTTATTTTAAGACCACCTGAAAAAGTATAGGAGGGGTCTAAATATATGTTTCACTAAGTTAATGCTGCAATGTTGTTACCATGAGCCTTAGGAATTCTAGAGGTTAGATTGCTATCAAGTCATTTCAAGTAATGATGGGGAAATACTGCATGTAGTCATCTCTGCCTAGAGCAGGTGAGGGCAGAATAAGACTCCTGTAATGTAATAAGCCTCACTATAAAAAGCCTGATAAAAATGCTAAGCTAGAACATAAATATAGTCATATATGTGCATATTATTGTAAAGTTCACATATGCAGAATTTCACTTCAAGCTTTACAAGGGATTTAGGTCACCTGTAGATATACATTTAGCCCAACATCAGCCAAAACTGTTTTTTTCTTAGTTTTGGATACAGTGGTGAGAGGCTAGAACCCCTGTCAGGTTTTCAAGGCTTTCATGTGACAGCAGGTCAAACGGAGAGCAAAATTTGGCAAATCTCTTTAATGACGACAGAGAACAAGAAATCTTTTTTTTTCTAAACTGAACTTCGGGAAAATAGGTATCTATACGCATGGAATACATATAAGGAAGCTGATTTATTTGCTTTGCAACGGATTTGCATTGCTGTCCATCCATTCCAGAGCTTCACACAGCCCTATCTGACAGACTGCATTGCATAACTATTGCATTTATACAATAAAGCCTAGTCACCTCCCTGTGCAAAACTTTGATTGGGCTATAAAGAAGAACAAAAGACTGAATAAGTCATCTTTGTCCTTTCTCCTCCTGCCAGCATGTCCCTTGTAAGTCCACATGAACTGTAGTACACCTAATTGGCTCCAAGGAATGACAGGAAGCTTATATCAAGTCAAATCCAGCTACTTATGCTAGCATCATTTAAATGTGCTTTTCTTTTGTATTTATTTATTTAATTTTTTTTAGAATGCATAACTGCATTAATTGTAATTGGTTTATATCTGCTTTTGGTTTAATAGGAAAGGTTTAAATTAGCCACATCGCAAATTTTAGTTAAGTTCCTACTGAATCGGACGAAATTCAAGTCATGGGTGGCCCTGTCGGCACCATCTAACTCCACAAAACTTGATTGCAAAGACTAAGTGAGCTAAACAGCGATTGCATCCAATCAGTGCTTACTATCAGACTACAATAGAAGGCAGGGGAGAGTCCTCCACCCACGCTGTTAACATTGGTGCAAGAATTGCATAATTCCTCTCGCTTAGACTGCAGGGTTAAACAATAGAAATCTAAGCATTATACCTTTTCCCCCTTTTTAAATATTATGTATAAAAAATGTACTGCTGATATGTATTACTGATCTTTATTTCAGTCTCCCAGAAATGTATCCAAGTCTGACTGGAAAATCTTCTGTGAAAGCGGCCTAATAAATGGGTGAGTCTATAATAAGAGATATACAATCCATAAGACTCTTGTATAAAACATAGAGCTCAGGCCACATGCTATCAGTTGTCTTTTTTTGGAAAGATGTAAATATGTGACTTGACTGTTTTAGTCTTGCCCTTGCTGTTATTACATTATATTTAGACTATTGAGGCTCCTGTGCTACAAACCAAGCCAAAAATTGTTGTGTTAGGATTAGTGAATGGAAAAAAAATTGATTTTTTACATTTTGGTATGCTCCGTATGTCCTACAATGTGGTGAGAGTGCATGTCTAACCTCTGAGATAGTGTCTGAAGTCGCTGGGATTTCAAGTTAAACAGAACAATATTCATCTTATGAAGAGAGAACTTTAGGATGCTAAAAGAGCTGAGAACAAACAAGGTAATATTGTCAGAATTGAAGGGGGCATATAACAGATTTAGAAGCTAAGTCCTAAACAGTTGGAAATAATTAGGCCCACAAAGGGAGCATTGTGTGGAAGTGGCATGCTTCTCACACTAGCCTCGCAAGTAACACAGAAAGCTTGTATTTCAGTGCTAGATAAGCTTTTTCTGTTCGTAGAGAAGTCTTTATTTTGATGCATTCATTTCCTGAGCCAAATTCGAGGCTCAGGCCACTAGATTAGAGAATTAAGTAGAATTTAGCAGCTATGTGTCCAACCTATTAGGATCTCATTCTAGGAGTACCTGTACCCCTGTATATTACGGTCCCTTAAGAAATCGTCCAAAAGTTTCTTGAACAATTCCACATTCTTTGCTGAAATCACTGTCTGTGGCAGTGAGTTCCAGACCCTAACTGATCTTACTGTGAAGAACCCCCTTCGCCCCTTGTGCTGGAATTTTTTTTCCACCAATTTTAGGTGGTGGCCTCTAGTTTTTGTAATGGAGTTAATTTTAAACAGTTTATCGCTAATGTTGCTGCCACCATTGAACATTTTGTACATGGAGATCATATCCCCCCTCAATCTCCTCACCTCCAATGTGAACATGTTTAAATTTAGTAGCCTTGTCTCATAATTTAGTAGCCTTGTCATTTATTTATGATTATAGAGTTACACCGAAATCAATAGAAATGTGTCTATGTGAGATGTGTGAGCACCAAGGAAAACAAGGGTAGTATTTAAAAAAAATATTTGAGGCCTTGCAGTTTGGGTTAACAGAACAGTTGGTCCGCTTTTTGGAGTACCCTCCTTTTAGTTCGGAACCTTAAGAAAGCATTGGTCAAATATTGGCACTACATGTTTTTAGTAAGATTTTAATATGAAGTGTCTACATTTTTATGAAATGTTTATTAAATATTGTTATTCCAATGACTATCTCCGTATTAAACTGTGCTTGGGTGTGTAAATGGATTACTTCAACTGGTAAATATGGGTTTAGTCCCTGGCTCTACAAAATCTATTTTTAACATCTGCAGCATTTAATGATTAACCACAACAGCTATCTCTGCTGTGAGAAAACACAGTGTCTGTACTAGAGATCAATGAGTCATTATTAAGAGTTACTGAGTCTTAACAATGTCTGTACATTCCTTTAGTGGCAGTAACTGGGACAGGGTAATAATGCTATAAAACCAAAATACAAGTGAGGTATTCTGTGTAGAAGAGGAGTTTGCTATACTGTATTACCCACAGAAGAGACATGACTAACTGGTTGGCTGGCGTTATGGTAGAATGTACAATTCATTTGTACAAGCCTAGACTTGAATTGTACAGCAGTTTTACCATCCTGTAATTAAACCGAGTAAGGAAAGGCGCAAATTAAGACAAAGACATGTCTGTCATGGATTTATAATCATTTTGGATTATATGGGGTTATACGTTCAATTAGGTCCTGTGTGGTTTCCCTGCATGCAGCTCAGACTAGTCAGAAAAAAAGCAAGATTTAAAGGGAAACTCTGGTCTGGACATAAACATGTATACAGTTTATAATGACAGAACTGTTTAGCTCTCTAAATATATTCTATTAATGGTCAGCAATAAAAATGTGGTGGGGCATAGACACAGGAATGACACACTGAGAAGCATAATGATCACTACAGTCTCTTAATTTTTGGGAATTCTCTTCCTTTTTTAAGACTTCCATCAATTTAGAGCAGTTCAAACAATGAAATATATTTTTCTTCTGAGTTGCTATAGATTACTGCACATTGCTCTTTACCATAGTTGCGTCTATTACCCTTTGTAGCTAATAGGGAGGTGAGGGGAAAAGGCAGATCCAAGCCCCTTACGATTCACTTAACCTTCCTATTAGCTACAAGGTCTGGTAGCTGTTTGCATTATAAAGTGCTGGAATTTAGGGGCACAGTGGTGCTCTGCAATTAAATTAATTAATTGGGGTGCCTGCATTATGACCCCACAGTTACTTTACCCTATCAAGCCAGCAGGTACACTTTGAATTGTCTTGTTGGATATATCAATTTGTGGCTGTTAAATGCATGGCTGTTGAATTTCCCTTGAGTAGATATGTCATATACAAGAGATGTATCTGTAAAACAGATGTCTATTTCTTAACATACACTGTATTACAAATAGCACATAATATACTGTAAATCAGAGAAAGCAGATATTTATTTGTATGTCTAAAAAAGCTCTGCTTAGTACACTTGTCTAAGTGTGGATTGTTTGGGCCTGTGCCCAGTTTGGACAGATAGCAGTGGCTGAGTTGACAGTCCCTTGGGGTGCAGTTAGCATGGTCAGCACATAAAAAGCTTGCACTCAATATGTAGTCACTAGCTGGACACATTTTCAACTAACCTAGTCCAAAATTGGATTACTCAGATACAGAATTAGCATTTTGTTAAGCAATAAGCAATCATGAGAGCATGCCACTCAAACTGCTGCGTGTGCCGGCAACGTCCATTATATCTTCAAAGAAAGCATGTCACCTAATAAAACTCTTTCAGCAAAGTGCATACCTGTAAATTAGAGGATGAATACTTACTTCTTCTGCCACCTGCACCACTCAACTTTGCTGTTGCAGAGAACTGAATCCCCACAGCTCTCACTGGTTCCTCCCCCTTACCTCATGCCATTGTAGGATACAGTAGGATATCCTCTTCTTTACAGGTATGTGCTTTGCTGAAAGAGCTTTATTCCAGGACAGGGTCTCCTTAAGTTGTAAATGCCTGTACTATTTGTATCACGTTAATAAATACACACTACTTTGTTGTGAATTCTGGCAAAATGTTTTATGTTTTCAGAACAAAGCACCATAAATGATCAATTTGCAGAGTATCAGTGTCATTAGAATACAAGTGGAACCTGCTTTGTATGTTTACCAGAACTTACAATAACTGAGAAGACTTGGATTGTGTCCTAACAAATAGGAGAATCATTTGGTTACCGATAGCCCAAGAAGGTGGCTATGCCCCTGGGTCATCACCCTGCCATTGTAAGACTGGTACAATCCATGGCTTACCAAAAAGTAATTATCCCTACAACATAGTGTACTTATTTTTTACTGCAAATCAGTCAAAATATTACGTATATACACATTACATTGCAAAGCAACATTTGTACTGTACAAGGTGAAATCATGAGCATCTTTGGTGTAAATCAAAATTAAAACAAAGTATAATTTTAATCATTTTTGTCTTGAAACTGTATTACAGACAAAATGTGGAAGGCAAACAATTAAATATGTACTATAAAACTAATAGAACTTTTCTATTACAATGTTTCAAAATATTATTCACTAACAAACTTTGGTTTAAAGAGAACACATTTTCACATGAAAATGAAGCATACACAGACAGACAAACAAGACCACCAGTGATCAGTAAACATTTCTTACAGGCAAGTGAACACTGTGGATAGAAAGTATGGATGTATAGAACTGTGATTTGGCATTCAGTGTAGGAGTGAACAACAATTTATCCCTATTGGACTAAACACTTTGGTATTTTACATTCTTCATATATACTAAAAGAGTTCTTTGGTCATATAAAAATGCTGCTTTTAAACATTTTTCTAGTAAATGAATGCATTGCAACAAATGATAAATAAATAAAAGGATTCACCTATCTAAATGAAATAACATTTCAAGTTTAAGTTATGGTTTGATACAAAGAGGTATTGTATTATTAGAGAGGTTCTCGCATGAAGATCATTTTTACCTATCTTATCTTGGGGATGTGTTTTTCAGTTTTCTGCAGCAGTCTACTACTTAAAGAGACCCTGCCAGGTCTCTAAAGAATTAAAAATGTAAGGACCCTGTAAAGGAAACGTTGTTATACTCAACTCTGCAGTGGCCCACGTGTACTAACTCCCCTCTGTTCCAGCACTGTAGACTCCCTCGGTGTCTTTGGCATTTGTCACTACAGGACTTAGCAATGAAATAGGGGGGTCAGAGGAAGGAGCTACGGCAAGCAGTGGGTGACGCAGGCATCCAACCCCCCTGGAAGTGTTGAATGCCATGACACTGACAAAACCCCCTGTGCTGGAATGGAGGGGAGGTAAGGTACATGGGCTACTGGAGAGATGAGTATAAAAGTTCATCTCTTGCAGGGACCTGATGGTTTGAATTTTTTGAGACCTGACAGGATCTCGTTAACGTAGAATGGGAATACATTTGTAACATGTTGACCCTCTACGTAACCAGCCTCTCTAAGATTGTTTGCTAAAGAAGACCCTTTATCACTGATACTTACTGTACACATAAGTTCATGTTCTCAGATCTTCTTTAGTAATCAGACATTGAGCAGTTGGTTACAGAACAGTCCCAGGATTCATATACCCTTTGTCTTCCTGTGTAAGCACTGCAGAATTCTGAGTGGTCCCCCATTGGGTAAGGAGAACTTCTTTAAACTATGGCCATCAAAGTGCAGCATTCACATATCTATGCTTCAATATTAACAGCAGGCAATCCCAGAAAAGGGCCACCACTATTATGTATGAAGAACTGGTGCACTTTGATTCTAGAACATCTGAGCGCTGTAACTGCATCTTTATTATTATTTGTAGAAAAATGTTAGCTAAATATGAATTTCCACTTCAAAGGGACAAAAATGTATCTGAGCAATAGAGTAAGTAGTTGCAGGCAATCATGAGGTATCAGGTATGGGCAATAGTGAGGTATTGCTCTGTTTCCAGTAACCCAAGAAATGTATATCACAGCTGTAAACATTCTTCACATTAGTAAAAACTCATGTGAAGTTCTAACAGAACTCTCAAACACAGTAAATACTATATTATATTATCCAAAAAGTGGTACTGACTATGTGTTCCAACCTCCCGTGCTATAAACACAATGCCAACACTACAGCAACAAATGTCATGAAATAGTAATAACAATAAAAATAAGAACTGGATAAAAACTTTTATGGGAGAAATTGTTCCTGATAACTGGAGTGAAAGAGATTGGCAATACATTCAATCCTGGCAATAACTTCAAGTACTTATACGGTCTCTAAATCAATTGAATTGTTGAAAATATTGAGTCTTAAAAACATTCATTTTGGAAGTAATTTTTCCTGAGTGTTTAAAAATAAACATGAACACATAAAAAAGTTTAAAAAAAATTAAAATGGTTCCTAATCTTAGCTAGCAATGTAGATTTCTTTCCATCCCTTCTTGAGCATTGTATAAGCATCCCATCGCTGTTTCTGGTCACCTTATATATATACCGAGAGTGAACAGGGCTCCCCAAAGTGCCATGAAGGGGCTATTTTCTGTTGTTTAAAATTTTATAAAAATGAATAAAGCAGCTGATCACAGCAAACAGAAACATATCCTTGAGATCATGTGACACCTGCATGATACCAGAAATTCCCACTCACCAAACTACTAAGTGGTACTGCCAATATTTGGCAATAAATAGATGATATCCTGAGTACAGTGAAGAGCTACTTTACCTTTTAGATTTCCAAATGTGGTACAAATAAGAAACAAATAAAAAATACAGGTTTTGTTTCCTTTGAAACATTCAATGGAGCAGATAGATCTATACAAATATGTATGCATATATGTATGTATATACATATACACACAAAACAGATGTCAGTGACTTGACATCGTATTGTCACATTTAGGATTAAAGGGAAATAATTTTTTTTTAAAGGTTTCCACTCAAGCTGAAGATTCAACACACGCACCCACCTTAAAAAAAAAAAAGGCCAGTGTAGTGTCAACACATTCAGTTTCATTCCAGAGTTAGTGTCTTGAGCCATACATCTTATTCCATTCCACATATAAGTCTAACTGTTTTTGAGAGGTACCAGCTCGTTGTTTACAGAATGCCCCCTCAAAGTCTTTGTATGATGTAGGTTGTAATTGACCTGAAATCCCATGAAGATGATTGGCTCCAGCTTGTTGGCATAGTTGAATTAGCTCATTTCCTGAATAGCCCTCAGCGTGCTGGACAAGTAGGGCCATTTCCCTTTCACTAAGGCAATAGTTTTGTTGCGCCAAAGTGTGGTGCAGGATTTGCCTTCTGGCAAGATTATCCGGGGGCGCAATGTAAAACCGCCTGGCAAATCTGTGGTGAGCACCTTCATCAATGTCATCCGGTCTTTGAGATGTGCCAATGAAGATGATGTTGTCATCAGATGAGGTAGATATGTTATCCAAAAAGGAAAGCAGTTGGGACTTGAGGTTAATCAGGTGGGAATTATCCTCACTGATGTGAGCAGACAGTAAAAGATCAATTTCACTAATAAACACCACAGCTGGCTGATTACAGCTTGCCATGAAAAACACAGTCTGCAAAACCTTTTCACTTTTGTTCTTCCACTTAGAGACAAGTGTGTCACTGCTGAGCTTCAGAAATGTGGACCCTAGTTGGGTTGCAATACACCTGCTTAACAGAGTTTTTCCTGAACCTGAGGGACCAAATAATAAAATACTTTTTGGAGGTCTACTGGCTCCAGTGTAAGCACCAGGTCTTAAAATGGGCCATACCAATTCTTCTTCAATTGCAGCCTTTACTGATACGTGGCCAGCAATATCAGTCCATTGCACTGGAGGGCCACAGTCCACAATTTCATTATTGACAATTTCTAGAATAAGGGGATCCACATTTTTTAACTGATCCTCAGATGAACTACAAAATACTGTTGCTTTCATCCCTGAAATCTGCATTCTTTGTGCAAACATATGTCCGTGATCACTACTTCTCCGTTCACCATTAACAGGTGGTGTGAATTTACCAAATGCTTCAGAAGGTCTCAGAGCTGACTCTTCATTGTAAGTGGGCGAGATCATTGATTTTATTGACTGGGCACTATATTTTCCTACATCCTCCTCTGCTGGGCGCTTTCCTGGTTTAAAGGGCACCTGTGGAGTTTCTCCATTGCGACTAAAGCCATTGCCTCGGCATTCATTTGGGACACCGTCTGTCATCTGAAATGATGAATCTGAGGTAGTCTTTGGTTGCTCATAGCTGTATTTTCTATATCTGCCTTCACTTTCTTCTGCTGTTGCCATGTCAAAGGCTTTCCTTTTTAAGGAACCAGATGGTTCTGTGCTCAAAGGAGTAACAGAAATTGGTGCTAAGTTAGAACTTTGGTATGTGTACCCAGAGACCACAGGAGGTCTTGACGACGTTGTATGTGGTGGCAGTGGAGTAGGGGCAGCAATACCTGAAGGCAGGTAACCAGAAGGGTGTGTAGGATGCATTCCACCATATCCTGGTTGAGAAGGGTAGCTGCTTGAGCTGTAGTTGTATATTGTGCCTGAAGAACTATATCCATGGACCAAAGCTGGTGATGCATGTGTTGGCTGAAGTCCTGAGCTATGAAGAGACGATGGGTGGGTTGGTGGAAGTGCTGCAGGGGGTTGACTACAATATCCAGAAGGAAGGTATGTGCCGCTGTAACTTGACGTATAATCTTGTGGTGCCACAAGCCCACTTGTTGGATTGGGTGCTCCACATGTACTACCGGGATAAAGTGGATCCGGGAGGTTACCAGATGCTATAGTTGGGCTACCCAACCCAATATGTCCATTGCCTGATTTGGAACCAGCCAAACTATCATGCAGGGGGTTTACAGTATATGAACTTTCAGCCCCATGTGACATCTGCCAAGATTCTAAGTCACCCTTCTGTCCATTCACAGGGCCAAAGGCTCCATCTGTATAGCTACTTATTGGGCCTCGCTCATATGGAGAGTCCAAGACACCAGAATATTTTTCTGCATATCTTTTTAACAGGTTAGAAGCAGTCAGTGCAGAAATATCATCATTTGCCCAAGCATAGTTTAACCTTTGCCGACTACTTTGGAACAAGTCAGCTTTGTGTGCTGGAGATGAAGTAGTTGAAGAGACATCAAGGTGCTGCTCTGGCCACTGGTTCAGGGGCTGGACATGCTCTGGTGTCCAGTGCATCTTCAGGAGAGCTGAAAAATATAAAAATACACTATAAAACTGGATTCTTACTTTTGTCTTTTTAACATAGCTCACAACAGTCATCTTATATGTTAAATATTCCAAAGATATTGTATAATGTCAAAGCTTACTACTAGTCTGTGTCAACAGCCTTTGGGCTGTGTCGTTTGCCTTAGCTTGACATTAGTTTGAAATGCTTCTGAGATCATTTCCGAATTCATTTACAGGTGCTTTTGACCTACAGGTTACCTCCTCCTGACCTGCATTTGGCCTGCCTCAAGCAAATTTTGCATTCCCATAGACATGAATGCATTGACATGGGAACTCAAAACCCCTAATAATGTGTACGGGCCCTAAAAACTAGTGGTGATCTAAGACAGGAGGTGCTTTGTGACTCCAGGACACAGTGAATAGACAAGCCTCCTTACTATACTGCAGTGATGTGCGGTACCTTCAAGACTCTCTATGGTGGGCTCTGCTGGGTCTCAGGTGGGCTGGTCACACCTCTTACCCTTTTGCCCAGATCCACTGTCAGTCTTCTCCACCGCCGGGCCCACCTCCTCCTCGGTTGCCGCCAGGCCCTGTCTCCTCCACCTTCGCTGAGCCCGGCCTCTTCCTCCTCCTCCACCGCTGCCGTGCTCCGACTCCACCTACGCTGTCACCTGGCCTCCTCCACCGCAGCTGCTGGCTGTCACTGACTCAGCAGCAGCTGTGAGGAGGAACGCACTGCTGCATAGATCACTGACAGGTTGTTGTCAGTGATCTGGACAGCGGTGCGTTCCTCCTCACAGTCGCCAGTGGCAGCCAGCAGCCTGCGATGCCATAGCGACCCAGGCAGCCCGCACAGCATCAGGAGACCCCTTTGTTCCCCGTCCTGACTGGGCCTCCCTGTGCCCCGGGCCCCATAGCGGCTGCCTGGGTCACTATGGCGATAGTTATGCCTTGAGGTCAGGAACTGATGTGAATGAATAGTATATAAAGTTCTGCATAAATTGATGGTGCATATAAATATCTATAATAATAATAATTAGGTTTTACATTTTGTCAGAACACAAAAAGCAGCATTTAGAAACCACATAAAGTTGCACATACGTTATAACTTTGAACCATTTTTAGAACTCTTTGTGGAACATCCGATCATACATCTATAAGATAGCACTGTTAAATGCATAATTAACATGTCTTAATGGTATAGAGGAATATGCTTACCCATTAAATCAATATTTATTTATCTGGTTGAAGTGCATTTCCTGAGGTAAACGATCTGCTTCTAAATCATATATACTGTGGCGTCAGCTGAAAACCGCAAATCTGGGGGAGAGAAAAGATGTATACAAGGATGTTAATACTTCTATTACAACAATGTCTTGGCATAAGAGTAAGCGTTTGCTTTTATTACGTGTATGATTGTAATCTTACCAATTCATCTACAATCATAATGACTGAAGGGAAAAAATGGTGAATAATCACAAGATTTGTATGTTGCTCTTTAAATTGTGTGGTTCACTTTAGTCTATTACTGGATCCATCATACCCTCCCTCCCTCCCGACATCTCGACACCCCGACACCCTGCTGGTTTTGCTAGGGCCCAAAGCTGCAATTTCTCCTGGACGTCTGGTAAAAACTAATTATTAATTTAGATAAAATAGCACAAGAAAGCAGAAATCTGCATTTTTTTATTTATAGCATAAAATTAATAATATTGTTCTTTAATATTGTATTTCCTCTTACTTCTGTCATGTCTGTATGGGCTTCATTTATAATAATATTCATATAACTGAGTAGGAAATTCCTATACTTGGCAGCCACATCTAAGGGTGCTAGTGTCATGTGTCCAGCTATACGCCAAAGTTCCCAAGTCTTTAAGGACATTGGCAAAATTAAGAACTTCACGGAAAATTCATACCCTTCCCTAAGATATCCAAAGCAAAAAAAATTCAAATAGGGAATTCCACTTTAATTGTGCAATAGTTTCACCAATTCTTCCAAAATTGATAGCAATAACAAATAAAAAGCATATAGCAGTTTAAATATATATTAAAAATCAGGTAATAAATAAATAAAAATAAAGCAATCAGGTATTAAGTGGTCTATTGGACCATGGTAGCCATTGACAGGTGATATGGGTCTCTAAGGGGATCCTGAAGGATTCGCCTCACAAGGCCTACTGCTCACTCAATTCTGCTCATGTTATATTGCCTTCTACGTTGATAAGTTTGCATACTGCAGACTATTTTGTTTATGAATCACTGTCTCTTTTTGGCTACTGCATTAGCCCATATTTTTTTTTTTTGTCAATGTTCTTTGTTCGTCTTCTTACTAATAAAAATGTTTTGAAAGAAAAATAAATCATGTAAAAACTTCACTAGCATCCCTACATGGTGCTGGCAAGTTTAGAAAATTCCTGTACTTGTCAGCGGCATCTAGGGGTGTTAGTGTCACTTGAGTGGCATCCGTCGGGCATATATAGCTCTAAGTCTTTAAGGAAATTATCATAAATAAAAAAACAGAAGTTCAAATCCTTCTCTATGCTATCCAAAGCATAAAAAAAGTTTTTATTGGATTTCCACTTTAATTTTGCAACACTTTCACCAATTCTTCCAAAAGAAGAAAATAACAAATCAAGAACATAACATAAAATGTATTCAAAATTAGGTAATACATTATTTAAAACAAATAAAAACAAAAATAAAAACATTAATAAATGGGGGGAAAAAAACCTCACATACAACAGGGTAACACTTCCTTTTTTTTTTTTTTTACTAGTAACAAACATTTCTGAGAACTGTAGTACAGGAATTGCTGGTTGCCTTTATTGTTTCCTAAGAAATGTTTCTTACAAATATCCTTGCTGAACAGAATGTCGCCTTCCAATTCGTACACGTTGAACAAAGCAAGTAATCAAAGCAGCATGAAGAATGTTAATCACACATCAATGTCTGCAGGATAAGTAAGTTTAATTGCACAATTTTTCTGCTGATCAGTTTCCCCCAGCAACTAATGAACAGAGACAAGATTGAGAGACTTGCTAAGGGCAAAACAAATTCCAAAATTTCAGCAGCGCTGCCCAGAAACACCCCCCATCCCCCCTTTCACTTTGTTGATTATATTACAGGCGTACAGCTCTCTCCCTGCACACAAAGTATTTCTTGCCCTCTGGCTAGGCGTACTGGCTTTACCAACATCTGCATGAGCAAGTCCCTCAGGACCTATTGTTGTCCTTCTGTGTATTTTCTCCATTCCCCTCCATTTTTTTTTTTCATAAAGGCCATGGGGGATAGCCAAACTAAAGGGGGTTGGGGAAGTGCCTGTGTACTATTCAGTGGCAGTGCAGCTTTTAAGCTACTTTGTGGCTACAGCACAATTAGATTACCTAATGCTTTAATTGACTTATGCAGCATCACAGCTTCCATTTTGGATATCAAACCTACACAAGAGGATTTAAACAAGAGCGCGGCGAGGCTTTATCCAGCACCGACCACCGTTTACTTGCCTTTATTAAAAGTGCCATGGATAGGTAAACGGTCATTAGTGATGGCAAAGAGTTTTATCCGCGTGGATCCTTTTTCATGAAAATGAGGCAAGGTTGCCTATTGAAAGTTCTTCTGGAAATGCGTGATGATTTAAGGCAGAGTTAAATCTTTTTATAAAGCGTCCTCAATGGTGCCAACACCAGGACGGCACACAACAGCAGAAGTGTTTCTAGCAGAACTCAGGCCTCCCAGCAAAACACAGAGGGAGGGGGATTAAGAAGGGAAACGCTTACTGGTCACATCTAACAGGATAAGAGATATGTGCTAATTGATTACAATAAGGAATATTCAGAGTGGGCAAGTTTTATGTCATGCTTGTGTCCCCTTTTCTGCACAATAAGGGACACAAACTTGTTACATTTAGAGTTTGCATACACTAAGTGAGAACTGTAGTCTGTAAGACAGTGATTTAAAGTAGAACTGAAGCCAAACCTTTTTTTTTTATAACCCCTGCTAGCTCTTTTTTTGCCATCTCTGTCCTATTGGGGAGATTTTTCTTCACTTCCTGTCGGATATCTACATCCGGAAGTAAGCGGAAATTCCTCTATAGTGATGGAAATCCTTGGTGGCCAGCAGGGTCGCCACAACTAGTGTCTCCACTGGAAGATCTCCCATTCCTTATGTGTTCCTGTTCTGGTGACAACCCAAAAGTTTTTATTTTTTTTTAATTTTCACTTTCAGTGATAACGGTCACCAGGACAAAAAATTGGGTGAATCTCCCTAATGGAGACACAGACAGGAGTTCTAATCATTCTCCAGAAAATGCTATGGCTTCAGTTGCATTTTTGAGCTAACAGCCTGGCAGATATTGAAGGACGTACCAACAACTAAAAGCCTGAATAGAAGGATGGCATAAGGAGGGTCTCAGCACCTTGATGATGTTCTGTCCAGTGTGCCAACTTCATTAGAGTTCACCTATATCACAACTGTGTACTTGGCTGTAGTTCAGCATTAAACACCATGAGAATGTATATTGCTTTGAACTGCTGGTAAAGTAAAACCTGTAAATCAATGAGAAACTTATTCCAGACACAGCTTTTTCTATATAAATTCATGGAAGTGTGATCGGGGGTATAGGAAGAGCTTGTCTTGTCTAGACAATTTTAAGAACCATTGTGGAAATATGGGAGGTAAACCATAATGATAAGTTTACTGATAGGTGGCAGTTTTTCTGGATCTGCACACAGGTATTTTTACATACAAATAGTGCCATATTATCATACATAAGGGTCAATTCATAAAGCTTTAGCGCCAGGATAAGGATCGTTGTTGTAGCAATGTGACTGTAATAGTCAAATCTCAGTGGATTTAGCTGAAAATAACTTTTTTTTTAAATAAGGAAACTTAAAATCAATTTGGTGTCCCTAATAAAGAAACTTCCCTTCCATTGTGTTGGAGCATATATTAGGTCCAAATCATGGACACTAATGTGGTTCAAATATTGTTTTAATTGATCTTACAATTGTTTGAAACATGCAAGCTGTCAAATGTTTTCAGTACTGATATAGCTGTAAAATCTTGAATGTTCTGTTTTATTAGAGTGACTTATAACCATGTTCTGTGTGCGTGAATGAAAAGCAGATGGCCTGGGGTAAAAAAAAAAGGAGTGCTCCCTTCATTGTTTACAACTAATTGCATACCATACTACAGATATTTATTAGGCTTTAAGACAAGAAGTATAGAAATAGATTGAAGTTAAAGCTTGGCTAATAGTATGGGCCAGCCTTTCTCAACCAAGGTGCCATAACACCCCGGCGTGCCTTCTGGCTTCCTCAGGGTGCCTCAAGACTGACTGTGAAAGTGAAGGGGGAATGAAGAATGAAGGGGGCTCCTGATGTAAAGAGGGAACTCTGTTGTGAAAGGGGGAGGGAATCTGATATGAAAGAAGGGCTACTAATTTGAAAAAGATGCTCTTGATGTAAAGGGGGGCTACTAATGCAAAGTGTGACTCTGATGTGAAGTTGGATTCTTGATTCAAAGAGGACACTTCGATCTTAAGGGGGAAATTCACTTTTTAGTGTGTTCTTGCATGGGGTTCCCCTTCAAGTCTATGACATTTTAGTCTGGGGTGCCTCAGCATTTTGCATAATTTTAAAATGACTAAAAAAAAGTTGAGAAATGCTGGTGTAGGCTAATGCTAAGACTTAAACACTAATTAAAATAACTTATTTTAAGTAAATGCAGGAAGATAACTTTAGCAAAAAAAATTGCATAAACATTGCATACTCAAGGCACATAGAAATAAGGATATGGAAGTAAGTACTATAAAAGCCTTGGTGTCACTCTCTCCACACTTTGAAGATTTGTGACATTCAAACTCCATTAGTTATTGGAGACTCCTAGCTATTCCTATTTCTAAAAGGCCTAGCAGAATTTTACTCATATACAATTTGTGCAGACACGTCATTAGCAAATTTTTATTAGCTTTGGGGAGTACTACCACTACTACTATTTCGGATGAAGAGGTATGAGAATTTCTTATGGCTTGTCAATATGTTTCTACTAATAACAGAAATGTCATGTGGACACAATCCACCTTTAATCTTTGGTTTGGACTTTAATTCTGAAATTACAAATAATGTTTTCCCCATACAAAAGGCTTTCTATCAGTTGGAGATGAAAGCAGCTTTCAGCAGGACTAGAAAGCAAAAGTCTCTAGTGACTGTACTCTAGAAAATTGGCCGTACATTTCTCTTTTTTACAGACAAGTAGAAGGAAAAGCAAAGTCATTTATCTGCACAAAAGGCTCCACTTACAACAGGCCGACAAGTGTTCCGCACTCCTCTTCCTCAGTCCACATGATAAACAACCTTTGACGTTACCCATCTCTGTAATTTTTCTAATAAAAGATAATACTGTGTCCTATCTTGAATGTTCTTCCATTGAAATGTTTTCTGCACATATTGTTGGCAAGTTAAATGGTTGTATATCCATACTAAGGTGAGATACTACACAAATCAGATAGCCTATTCACACCTTGGTGTTTTGGTGCATTATTGTGTATTTTTTTATGCCTTCCGTGCATTGCATTAAGGCAACACATTCACATGAATAGACTGGTAAAGCACCAAAACGTCCAAAAAATAGATATGCGCCATTTTGGCAATGCAGCGCATCGCAGTGTGTTACTGCGGGTTGTGGTGCACTGCAATGCATGTGTGTTGAAACTGCTGTGCCCAAAATTAATAGCACTATAATGCACGTAACGTGCATTACACTGCCGCAACACAACCCAGATCAAAAGAGTGTTTTCGCATTGAGCTAACTCACTCATTACCTCAGGTTATGTGTATTAGCTGCACCGCCATTAGTTTTGAATGATACACCAACACATTAACCGCAATTAATTTTAACTATGAGGCCAATGCCTTCATTGTAGTGCACAGTGATGCCCAAAATGCACTGCAAGGGTTAACTGCTCATTTGTGTCTGGGTTAAAAAAAAAAAGTTATACTCACCTAAACCGTGGAGCCGGCTTGTTCTTTGATCGGTGCAACCTTGCTCCCCCTCCTCTGCAGCAGTCTATGGTCCCTGAATCATCATGTTCTGTACATAGTGTATAGACATGAGGATGCTGAGGAACATTTCAATGCTGCAGCGGAGAAGGAGACAGGCTGGAGGGAGCGCTGTGATAGGCGGCCGAGCTTTGGGTTAGGGAGTATAATTTTGTTATTTTTGTCCCTAGACAAAAATTAGTACTTTAACCCTTGCTGTGAGGGGGTAACCCCACAGCAAGGCTTAATAAAATGTTTTCCTGGATTTTCTTTAAATAAGGCAATGAATGCACAGATGAATAAGCAAATACAAATTTAACAATGTAATCTTTTTTTGTTTTAACTGACAACTCAGCAGCAGAACGTAATTTTTGGCCTGTAATGGTTCAAAACATTTCCGTTGCTTATTTCCTATTTGAAGCATTTTGACACTGCATATAGTATAATGCAGGGAAGTAAAAATTAACCATAAGTGTCCCAACTTTTATAACGCACCTATTTTCATTGTGAATACAGTAAGGAAAGATTAGTAGTAAAACCTCTCAGGATTTTATTGCCCTTTGTGTCCCCACTGGGAAGATTAGCCCTCTCAATTTTTACTGAAATAGAAAGTGACAGGAAATCCAACATTTTACAATTGTCACCGTTAAGATCTAAGTGACGCGTGCCCCGTGACTGCGCGATCGTGTGCTAGTACACACAGTGGTTGCCAGGTGGCCCCATTGATTTCAATGAGGTTACATCCACGCCGTAATTGCTGAAAACCCTTTTTTTGTGACACATGACGTGCGGCTGTTTTAGCTGCAATCGTGTTCAATTGCACGTGCGGAATCACGGCAGAGAACCGTGCGACCCGCGCGGTGCAACTGGGGTACCATTAGGAAATAATGCGCGGTTTTGTGCACGATTGCCACGCGGTCACGGATCGCTCAGATGTGAGCCTAGCCTTATAGCGATTTCCTCTCGCTTCCTGTTGGCTCTCTGGAACAGGAAGTGAAATAAAATGTCCCCAAGTGATGGGAAATCCAACATTTTACAACTGTCACTAAAAGAAGAGGCGATGGGAAATTTCTAGGGGAGACATCTGTTTTGGTGACAACTAACAGCAGAACTCCTCTTACTTTATAGATGTTTTCTCTCACTTCAGGTTGGCTTTTTGGAACAGGAAGTGGAATGAAATTTCCTCAATTGCTGGGAAATCCAAAAATTGTCACCAAAAGAAGAGGTGATTGGAATTTTTTAATGAAGATGTCTGTTTTGGTGACAACTGTCTAAGAGCAGAATTCCCCTCACTTTATAAAGATTTCCTCTGATTTCCTGTTGGCTCTCTGTAACCGGGAGTAAATAAAATTTCCCCAATATGACACAGGCAGCAAAAAAAAACAAAAACTGGCAGGGATTTTAACCCTTCCCAATTCTACCAAAAACAAAAACAAAAAAAGTTTTGGCTACGGGTACACTGTAATAGTATTTCTTTCTGACTTAAGTATTCCATTAACGTTACAGAGCTTTCCTGTGAATATGCAAATAAAATATGGATTTTGCTTTCGCATCAAGGTTATTTATGTCGATAAGCTCCAACATATTACACAAAGCTTTCCAAAGAATATTTACGATCATACCTGTATTTAGAGAACCCATAGCTCAGGTGAGTTTATAGAAAGAGCTGGGGACTGAGATATAGAAGAGATCTGATATGAAGAATCAATCGGTAAGAGCAGCAGAAAAAGATTCCACATCCTCTCTACATATGCTGACCTTCTGCACCTTAAACCACATTTCCTCACTCTCCGTATCTGGCTACTATTATCAGCAATTCTACTCCAACATCAATTTCAATTTGCCTTCTATCTGCTCCAGCACTTATATTGCCCATCACAGAAAATACTTTTTTTACTAACTTTCTGAAGTGCTATTCCCATGTTACCATGTGACCACTTCACTCCATCAAATTCTTTTGCCATATCCAGCCAAACTGAATATCCTCAGCTTATAAAATACATACTGTGGATCGGTCCAGCCTTAGACTGGCCAATGGGTTGAACTTTGTCCGTTTCCTGCTAAATTCGCTGAAATTTGGACCTGTGGTTGGCCCTGCTGGTACCACCATACCTGAAAAAACTTGATTTTTTTTTTCCATTGACTTTTGTTGAAGAAGCCAGTCCAAAAATTCTCAGCTGAATGGTGAGTGCAGCCAGTCAGCTGTCAATGCACCTTAAAACACCCAAACCTAGGTCCTACACAGTGCACGGCTATGCACATACAGAACAGAACACATCTGTGTGCTGTGGTGCACTTTTAAGCAGGTGGGTTGCATTGCACTGTAGAAAGCAATATGGGTACACATGAGTTTGTATTGCAATGCACCATAGTGTATATCTGCAGTGCATTACCATACCTTGCAGTAAGACATGTTATAACGTGTGTTATGATGCTACAGTAAATGTTATTGTATACAACCTCCTTATTTTAGGATCCAGTTCAAACCTTAGCAATTTGTTGCACATTTCCAGAAGCACAGCAAAGCTTGACAATAAGATTTCCATTTTATTCTACGGGGCCCGTTCATATCTGATTAATATACTGATGATTGCTCCGCCCAGCTGTCATTTGCATGGAGATCGGTTGGCTTCGGCCACCGTTCTACACACTTTGGGTGTCACTACAGCTCAGCCGAGTCGGAGCATATGAGCTGCTCGGCTGCCCTACGGGCTATTGTAAATAGCCTGTATGCCCTTCGACTGAACCGAAGGGCAGAGGCGGCCGAAGGATCAGCTGAAGCTACGGCTGGATCCTTCAGCTCTTTAGTGAATAACCTCCTAAATGTTTACATCTGCTTTAAGTTTTTTATGTACAAAAGGATTAAAAATGTATTTTTTTGCTGTCTGTTGTTTCATAGGGGAGATTTACCCTTACTTGCTGTCCTAGAGGTGCAACAGGAAGTATGAGGAAATCTCTACTATGCAGTGGCGTCGCTACAGGGGGGCAACTGCCCCCCTAGGTTATCACTTGCCCCCCTGTGTGCCCCCCCCACTAACAGTGGCGGCAGTCCCGGCGCTAGCGCAAGGCAAGACAAGCGCACGGCAAGAGAAATGGAATCCCTGTCACAGCAGATAACTGTGCCCGGGACCGTTATCACACATTTATCTGCTGGGACAGGGATTCTCCCCGCTGCAGCCTCACAGACTGTCAGCGGTTTCTCCCTACAGGCTGTAATCGGCTGCAGCGATCTGTGTCAGTGGGGACAGATTGTCGATTACAGCCTGTAAAGAGAACTCTCCGACAGTCTGTGAGCTCCCCCCTGCAGTCTACTCTCCTCTCTGCGGCGTCTGCGCTCCTCTCCTGCTGACAGCCTTCATTCCAGCAGCTGACCGCAATAGCCAGCCTGCTATTGGCTCTTTTAAATTGCAGTAGCCAATAACAGGCTGGCTATTGCACCCGTCCACTGCCTGCTGTCAATCTACCTGATGGAAAACTTCAGGTACCTCCTCTGCTGATTGACAACAGGCGGTGGGTGGGTGCAGTAGCCAGCCTGTTATTGGCTATTGCAATTTGAAATATCCAATAGCAGACTGGCCATTGGTCCCAGCAATTAAGTAAAATAGAAAAGTTTAAAAAAAATAAATAAAAAAAGTTAAAAAATAAAGTTAAATAAAAAGTAAAAATGTAAAAAAAAAATAGACAAAAAATAGAAAAAAAGTTTTACAAAAATAAAAAGTTAAATAAACTAAAATTAAAAATCCCCCAAAAATTAAAGGCCCCAGCCCCTGCAAACACACGCATTAAAAAAGAAAAAAAAAAGATTGCAGTCGGTATGGAGCCACGCACAGCTGCACATACATGCTGTTTGTATTCAGGATTGTGGGCGGCGTTGGACTACATGTCGCAACCGCAGGGCGCAGATGCCATCCGCAATTAAATCAGCTCTCGGCGCCCAGCGGTTGCGACATGCAATGAAAATCATTAGTGCCCCCCCCCCATTTGACTGTGGTATCTTATGTGCTCCCCCTATATATTGTTCCTAGAGTCGCCACTGCTACTATACTCTTCCATACTTCCAAAGACATACAGGTAGGTTAATTGGCTCCTGTCTAAATCAGCCCTCATGTGTGTGTATATATGCATGTGAGATAGGGACCTTAGATTGTAAGCTCCTTGAGGGCAGGGACTGATGTGAATGTACCCTTTGTAATGTGCTACATAATTTGTCGATGCTATATAAATACCTGTAATAATAATTACAATATTTACCCTCCTAGACAGTTGTCACCGGAATGGTTGTTGCATTCTAAAATTTCTGCTTACCCCTTGTTATGATGATAACTCTACAATTTTAATTTCCTATCACTTTCTGTTTTGGTGACAGTGGCCACTCCAAGAAATAGAGAGGATGAATCTATATACCAGGGACACCAACAGCAATAACAATTTACAGTGGTTCTAATTCTTTCCAATGCTATTTTAAAAATAGCTTTGGCCAGTGGTGGGCAACTTTGGCCCACCGGCTGTTGTGGAGCTACAAGTGCCATGAGGTTTTGCAAGACTGACAGTTACAGGCAAGACTCCCAGCGGCAGAGGCATGTTGAGGTTTGTAAAGCACATCTGGAGGGCCGGAGTTGGCCACCCCTGGTTTTGGCTATACATAAAATTTAAAGGCCAACTGTACTCAAAAATTATTTTTTCCCACCCACCTCTAACTCATCCTGATAGGCTTTTATTTTCCCTTACCTTGTGAAGGCAGATATACACAAAAAAGTTCCCCCTCTAGGTCCTTCACTGTTGCTGTGGGTGTGGGGACCACAAATCCAGAGATGTCATGGCACCTGAGACCGCCGATCCCCTTCACTACCCTCCACCCATGTCAGTCATCTTCTGGATCCTGAGAGGACCCTGGTCAATGGACTCCAATAGGAAGTGTCCACATCATGTAGATGATGACGTGGACACGTAAAGAAGGACTCAAGAAGGGAGTAAGCAGTGATGAAGTGGTGAAGAATTTGGGCTGCAGCATCGCATGATTGCGGCTTAAACTGAGTAAAAGAGGGCTTATAGATAGGGATTTTTTTTTTTTACCTAATGGTCAGATAGTGGGCCGTGCGTTGAAATGTATCCTTCAGTTGGGCTTTAAGTGGCTTGGTTAGTGGTTCAGTGAAAATCTTACATTTTCTTTGTCTGCTTCTTTTTTTTTTAAATGGATACTTCTTTATTGTTTCCCCTACAGCACTTTGCACTTGACTAATCATTTCTTGAGTGTCAGCCCTGTAGCAAATCTGTTCCAGCTGCAAAATTATCTGATCATACAGACCACAAGATCCCAACTAAAGCACACAGAGCAGAGAACAGGCAACTTGGATAGTATATTGTCACAATATCATGTAGACCTTTAGAGCAGATTTAGATTTCTTCATTACTCTATCAGTATAGCTCTGCAGGGAAATAAACTAGACTCCTCACATCAAATTACCAGGTCATTTGCAGTAGCACACAATGGCCAAACACAACACTGCGGTGTCTATTTTAGATCTGCTGTGTTTATGGTCATTAGTGGTATTTTACACACAAACGAGGTGGAAAAATGAAATAAAACAGAACAGCAGCTTGACAGGTGGACATGGAGTTTCACGTCCTTAACAAAAAAGTGAATGAGTTTTTGGAATAGGACAGATGTTTCAATGCCTTGCTTTTGGGCAGTGTGAGAAAATGCCTTCCCAGTGACCAAATGGCATCTTGGATTCCCACCCTGGCTGCTCGTCCATTATCCACTGCTGAAGACAAAGGGTTGATAGAACGTGGGGAGGGGAGGATACTATTGTTCCTTGAGGCTCCTAATTATGGAAATCTTGTTAATCTATTCAGCAGCATCCTAAACTGATCTTTTGTTCCTTACTCACTTAACTTAGCGCAACTGCTACATAAGGGTGATCTCTGCAAATCAAGCATGCACAGGAGAAAGCTGGGCACGTTAATGCCAGTCTTCCCCTATCTCTATCCAGAGCGCAAAGCAAAATTCAGGCTCCAAATATTTGCTCATTGCCATCAAGCAACGCAGATCCCAGTGGACTCCATTCCTCTGTGGGCAGCAGCTGTATCTGTGTTCACAGTATGTCCGCCTCTGGAAAACCATTTTGAAATGACAATACATTTCTGAAATGGGATTACTGGTTGGGGGCTTTTTAAAGTAACAAGGTTAAGCAGACATGACATAAACCATAGATATCCAATTGTCCCTCTCTCCAAATTGCTTTTAAGAAATTAAAGGATGCGTAACAGGGCTTTGATTCCTAATACTCATTTTATAGGTATTCGGGGATGATCCAAAGATGTACTAGCAACAATTCTGGTTTTTGTAGGAAGGAAGCAATGAAATATGTATAGAACACACCAGAGCTATTAGGATGTCCAGTAAAATGGAAAAAATGTTTTATATTTTTAAGAAATTTTTAAGAAAACATCTAGTTATCAAAAACATGCAAAAATATGTTACATCATATTCCAAAAAATTATCACAATTACATGGATCGCATGTCAACTTCTCTGCAGAAAGTAGAAATAAGGAATTTTAAAACTGTAAAAATGTAAACCTCAGCTAGATGGCATCAAGTTAGCTAAACTGTGTAATATAAACAATTGCCAAGGTTTTTCTTTTACATAATACTGTTTTCACCTGATCTCAGGCAGTCACTTTGCATCCACTTCCTGTCTACATGACTGCACTACGGCGGTAGCAATAACACTATTGGAACATGCCAAAGCATTGAGTGTCAGCATAACTGCTTAAAGTGTCCACCAGAAGTGCATGTGACTGGGTGACAATTCTGGAGAAAAGTTGAGACAGGATAAGGTGTTGTTACCTGATAACAGGAAGTGCTTGAGCAAGGATTTCATGGCAGGATTACCATTATTATTTTAATTAATTATTTAGATTTAAAAAAGATTGAAGATTACATTTGAAATAATATTAACATGTTTAAGATTATGTAAGATATATGTGATTGTGTTTACATCTACTTTACCTGTGGAGTTATAATATCACTTGGGTAAAACATAGAAAATCACTATGGCCAAATAGTGAGATCAAATCTGTCTATAGAGCCTCGGAGTTCAATCATACTGATTTTAAAAAGTGGCACTTAGTGAGAATATCTAATGCACAAAAAGCTTCCTGACCAAACAGTTTGGACAGGATGTCACTGTTGTGCTATCCATGCTCATCTGTCCATCTTGCGATGGAGGAAAAAACTGATGTGGGGTCTATGGGGTGTCTGATGTAAACGGACGTATGTCCGTTTACATCAGATTACTCCTGATCCGTCATAATCTAGGATTCGACTAGGATTTTTTTTTGTTTTTCTGGACCTGGCCAGGGCCAGAGGTAATCGGATGTAAACGGATGGATGATAGGTGGACCTAATCGGATCAACCATCCAAAAGGGCTCATGTACTGCGGCTTTCACTGGTGATGATGTGTTAAGATTGTTGTTTCACTGAGCTTTAGAAATATTTATTGGCTAGTGTAATAATACTAACCAACTCTTTAAAGTGGATGCTTAATAGGAACCAATAGACCAATGCTGCTTTTTAGGATGGCCACCACTGGGCATCTCTCTCATCAAAACAGACAATTAGAGATGGAAAATCCCAGTACAGCTGGAACTCCCCCTAACCCATGCCAGTAAGTGAGTATGGAACTTACAGGTCCATTCTATTTCCTCCATATAACAGGGGATAATCAGTGATTGGATTTTGAAACATGTTACACTTTACACAGCCAATTTGTTGCGAGCAGGTCTTGAATCAGTTGCAATGCTTGCTCAGGGCTACACTGTGTAGCCCTGAGCAATTTTGGAGCAAGATTTATTTTTTTCTAATTCTTAGAAGGTACCTAATTATATAATTCACATTATTATATATTATATCTAAAATATAACATATTATTACATTAAGCTGTTTATATTTAAAATACCTATATGCTCTTACTTTGTGATACTTAGTGTAGCAACAATGACAACACTCAAAGACACTTGCCAGACGTTTTAGTTGCTGTCACACACTATAATTGTTGACTGCCATGGTTTAGTTACAAAATGAAAATGGCACGCTGTGTCTTCTTCATGACAGTTATAAGAAAGATACAAAAGGCACCATTGATTGGTGACTGACACGTTGACAGGTGCCTATGTGAACTAGATCAGATGTGATCATGTGTTGTGCAAACAGGACGTTCCTAATTTGAAAGTTGCTGAGAAAAGATACACTGTATAAAGTCTGTGATTACAGATGGTTTGATAGTTAACTACAAATCATCCTATTGGGCTGCAGTCAAAATTCTGTAGTGATAGTTTTTATCACTCAAAATCTTGTTAAAAAGTACAGCTCATTATCTTGCACCGACCACTGAAACAGTTATTACATAGTTGTAAGCCTCATTGCAGACATGTATGAGTTAACACACCGGGGACAAAATGATTATCCATATGGCAGCTGGTTGACGTACACATGGTCAGAAATACATGGCAGGATTTAGCTTGGCAGGAAGATGCATTTATGAACAGGTGACAGTGCCTAGACAAGAAGCTTATGACAGGAGCAGCTAGGCCATTGTTCTTCCCTCTAATGACCATAAGAAATAAAAGGGCTGTCACTTAGATGACATTTTTAACAAGGGTCCAGAGTACCCCCTAAAATTGGAGCTTTGTTATAAGGCTACTTTTGGAGGGCACCCAGACAGCATGGTCAAAAGATTAAAAGGCAGAAATGCTAAGAGCTTGTTTATACAGCCTCAGTCTCTACACTGATTAAATCCTATTTCCCATGAGGAACTGGTAAGAGGGAAATCACATCCTTAGTCCACATACTTAATCTTCTTGATAGCATGCATCCGTGGAGTCATGCACGACCATTTCACTTCTTGACAATTTGTCTCCGCAGCAAAGCAAGAAAGTCACGGACGCCTTCGTTATGAGATCACCTCTGCTGGGTGGGCTTGGGCAGGCAGAGCAAGGGGGAGCCACGAGGGTGAGGGGAAGTGCCAAGCCACAGATGTGGAAAACATTTTACATCACCTGTGTAATCTCCATAAAAGATATATATGTACATATTACAGCCTATTAGCATGACAAGAGGTTACATATAAAATATGTTATTGTGTCTAGGTCATTCATCAAAAAACTAAATAATAGTCCATGCAACTCTTGCATACGTTTATGGCTTATTTCATTTATATAATGCTGACTTATTCTGGAACACTTAACTGGGTACACTGAACCATCCATACCAGTCTCTGCCCCAAAACGTGCTTACTAAAAACCCTATTAAGTCATACAAACATCTTGGTTGAAAGGCAACTCAATTGCCTCTGCACACTTCTTGTCAAGAGGAGACAGAAGTATTACGAGAAAATTACCAGAAGCCTAGGAGGAACATTAGAAAACTCCACCCATATGTTGTCCAGAATGGGCATGAAACTTACAGTGGCAAGGTCACACTACTAACCAAACTGTTATTTTTTCTGTTTCACAGATACCAAGACTAGTAAGGGAATGCACTCACAGCCATTAGATGCTTATTGCTTAATACCTGCATATTCAACAGATTAGCTAAGCAATATATGATCTGGATGGCAATTAGGTGTCATACACAGCAAGGGAACAGGTCTCCACCATTGAACTTTCGGCTGAACCTCCATTACTCTCCAGAATCAAAATTATTAACTGTAGAGGAGTTACAAACTAAGCAATAATCATTGAAAATCAGAAGTCATTTAATGATTACTTCATAAAGAGAACAGCCCCTTGCCAGCATGTGTATCAATGTGTGCCAATATTACTGCTATATGAATAAGCAGAATAATAGTATCTGCCATTGTATGGAAGAGATCAGCTCATCTATGGATCTATGGATACCACTGATCCAAGTCACAAACTAATAACACTGTTTAAACTCTATGTAAATGTGCATCCTTCCTTTAAATATCATAAAAGCTTTAATATGTTCCTATAATTTAAACATTAACTTTTAATATGTTTGTACATTTGCAGCTTTCATTAAAATAACACCTGGTGAGCCCACCATTAATATCCCTTTGCATGAACTTTCTGTCATAGGGTGACAACACTGTTCTTTTTTTCCATTTGTGCTCCTATTTGCTTCTGACAGAGACTACATGAGGCCATTTCAACACACAGTACGCAGCTATGGCCCACTGTTGTTACCATCAGTAAACCCACCCTGACATAGCCATGCCTGGTGTGAATGTAGACAGGAAGTCGCTGCATAGATGCTGCAGGAGATCATCAGCACTGAGATGTAACAAATTATTCTAATTTCAGAAATCTTCAGGCCAGTGAGCTGTTTTTAGACTGCAGTTGATGTCAATGTTTCACTGCTACAGTGAAGTAATCCATATTTGCCATATTATCTGATTTAAAGAATTGTATATCTAAACATGGTATTGCCCTGGAAATGATCATAAAGCCAGGAAAGTACAGCAAATAAGACAGGGATTTGATTAGGAAGAGTGTGTGCCTTATTCGCTGAGGCAGAACAACATTTCAATCTTGTGTCAGGACTGAATACATGTTTCCCCTTGGGGGTCATATTCTGTCACATAACAAAGTGAGCATGCTGTCTGAAAAGTCCAGCAAGTAGTCAAGCTTCTGTAAGCAGAGATGTGGAATCTGGACTCGATCCTGAATGAAGGAACTATTCACAGTTATCTGTACTCCAACAAAGGACCAACAAGCTCCACTTTGTACAATTCACATATGGAGAGGACAGACCTAATAAATATAAACCTTCAAACCAGAGAGTAACATTTATAATAAATTTAGTAATGTCGTGGTCAGCTGTGTCTGAATGAGAAATGTCCTATGAATTATCTACATATGTATTTTAGATTGTGAGCTCTCATGGGCAGGGCCCTCCTTACCATCTTGCCTTGAATTGTATTGTGATTGTAATGACTTCGTTATATTGTAAAGCGATGTCCAAACTATTGGTGCGATATAAATACAATATAATAATAATGTACTAAAATTATTTTGTTTTTTTATAGGACAGCTTCTGAGCATGGCTGTTCCCAACTAAATTGTCTACAGATATTGACAGCAGTGGATGGTAGTAAACAACATCATAAAATCAATATTTTAGGCCCTGTTCACACCAGGGCGTTTTGCCGTGTGTTTTTTCCGTGCTGAAACGCATGCAAATCAAAATCCCATGTATTCCTATGGGGGCCGTTTACGCAAATGCACTGAATCACACAACAAATGCACTGAATCACACGTCACACGCCCATTGTTTAAAATAGTCCATAAACTTCTTTTGTGGCACTTATCAACTCGTTTTGCTCTATACTCTTCAATGGAAACGCGCCGATGAGCTAGTTTTTGCGCTTTTTCGTGCTTTGTTAGCTTGTTTTTGCAGCTGGGACTGCATTTCATTGGACAACTGAAAATGAGCTGAAAATGAGCCTTAAAACATATGTAACCCTCTTACATATGAACATAAAAAAACGCCTGTAAAATGCACTGAAACACTCCACAAAAGTGCAAAAACACACACAAACGTGTTACAAAAAACACGCGAAAAAAGCACTGAAATGTTGTCGCTCTGGTGTGAATGGGGCCTTAATGGGGAGGACAGACCTAATGAATATAAACCTCCAAACCCAAGAGTAACATTTATAATGAATGTATACATGCCATGGGCAACTATGTCTCAATTAGTTATTTCCTATGAATTTTTCTACTTATGAGCTTATGTACTATGTCTTTAAAACACTAACTTTAATACCAAAAATAACATTTAGAATGAAGTTTTTTTTTTTTTTTTTAAACCAATAACAACTGAAAAAAACATCACTAAGAAAGACACAAGATCCTATGCTAATTCCCAGAACAGGACCCTAAACTGAAAGCCGCATGGGCCTATGTCCACTTTGTCCACTCATATATCAAATGTGGAGCAGCTGGACATTACCGGGAAACAGAAAGCAACCAACAGGCCATTCTCCATCTGTGCTGTTTCAGAAGCCATCGTCCAGGGATGGGAAAATGAATATGTATCAGAGTTGACTTGAGACAGCTGAGCATCCCCCATCTGTTCACTCTAACAGGGGGATACAGGGAGACTAACATCACTCATAAAGGCTAGCACTGCTGACTGTTACAGAACATCTTTAATTGTAATGCTGCGCTCACGCAGGCTTTGTGTGTGCTTTTGTCTTTATGTATTTTGCTGTCTCATAATGATGCTGCCTACTGTTAAACCATCGCCAATGGAATTTTTTGTCACACAGATTTTGCATTTTCATCTCTTACATACAGGATTATATAAAATGTGGATTTTGCATGCTCATAGTAATTCCCCAGAGTACATAATTTGGGGGGACTGTTCCTCTTTTGTAACCAAATTCCTCTGTCCCTCTTTTTGGTCTGATGTATAGACTGCTATAAAATAATGTATTATTTAGTAAAGCTGAACTCTAGGCAGATATAAAAGACACAGATTAATGTGGCTCTGTAACCATTAATACATCAATGTTTTTTTTTAAATGCAAGTAGTGTAAGTACCTAAAGCTGACCTGGTATCCCCCCTTGTAGTCCCTGTATAGCAGGGCTGGAGTGTTAGTGGAAGAAGCAGCAGAAGGAGCCAATCAGTTCATCTGCTGACAAGAAGCATGCTGATAGAAAGAGAAAGCAGAGTGTTAAGCTGGCCATACACCTTACAACCATCGCAAGACTTTCGCCTTGTGATGGTTGTAAGGTAATTTAAAAAACATACGATCTGCCCATCTTGGACAGGCAGATCGTACATGCGATCATCGAAAGCCCACCCCGCTGAGGGGCGGGCTTCCGATGACTGCAATGGTGAACGTGCAGTGTGCGCTTGCGCACACCGGCCCGTGCAGCATTTGTCTTACGAGCAGGCCACAAACCCGCCAAAAATCGTACAATTCTCGGCGGGTTTTCAAACATGCTCGTAAGACAAAAGACGTGCGACCGTACAGTAGAAACGTGGGATTTCCCGCGATTAACGTACGATAATCGGCAGGTGTATGGGCACCTTTAAAGAGATGAGATCATTACTGTGCTGCTTTTACTTTCATTGTCCAGTCACTGGCGGGGACGGGCTCAGCATGACTTGGGCTCAGAGGAGATGGGTTGAACAATGCTAGCCATCACACTAAGGACATCTAGCGGCAGAAAAAAAGTACTGCAGGAGAAATCTCTGGATCAAAGCTGAATATTGCAGCAAAAGCTGGTTTTGTTATTTTATAAGTATCTTGTATTTTGTGGCTATAGTTCTGCTTTAATCTTTAAGTATTATATGACACGAAACTTTTCACCCAACTCCTAAATGATGTCATCTCTTACTTTGATACGGTGGTGAAAAAAATACCTTGTGGATTTAACCAATTATTTTTTGGATATTAATTCTTCATAAATTAGCATAAATGGGGGCCTGGCAGGCATTTCTTCTTTGCCTAGATTCTCTGCACTATAATATGTCCCTCTTTTCCATCTTAGAATGTTGGGTTATATACATGCTGCAATTCGGCGAGGTGATCTCGCTTCCCTTCTTACAATAGTGTGGAGAGAATGATCCCCACTAAGGCATATTTTTTAGATGAGGGCAGCATAATGTAAATTTTAATTTTTAAGCTATTACACATCTGAAAATATGATGACAACTGAAAGCCCATGTACTGTAATCTTCATGTTAAGAAATAAAATGTTTACAGTGATGGAGCTCATAAGAGGCACAATTTGCTTTCTCAGCATACGTTCTCATATTTTCCTCCAGGTGTTTCCCTACACATTCCAAAAACTCTACACTACTAAATACTTCTATGTTAAATGGCTTCCACCAAATTGGTCCTAGTGTGTTTTTGCTTTTTTTACTTTCATAGGATTCCAAAGCACTGTCTACCGATTCTGCTGTTTTTGACCCAACCAAGGGACAATGTTATATCTATGCAGAAGCCCCCAATGTCATTGCTTTTGGGTAAGAAAGTTAGGAAGTTTGGCTAAACCTTGCTTAATAGCTTTTTGCTTCTCTGGAGACAATCCAGTGCCAGAACAATCAGCCTGCTCCTTCCATGTTTCTCTCCGCTAGCTAATTGGGAAGTCTCATGTGACGAGAGCCCAGCTTAGGGAAAACACTTGGCCCAAAAGACACAGTGAAACAGTCAGATTATACAATTACTTCTGACCCTTCACTAACGTCTATGGACATCTTTAGGGACATTAGATTGAAATCTGCTTTGGGGACCATAAGTGTGAATGGTTTAAATAGCTCACACAGCACTACACAATTTGTAAATTTATAAATGAATAAAATAAATGTTTGAGGCATACCTAAGGCTCTGCTACACATTAGCGTTTTTCCGCCCGTATTCGTAGGTGTGTAAATGCAAAAAACACAAAAACGAACAAATTTTAATAAAGCTTGTTCACACCTGCGCATCATATACGTGGCATGAAAACGAGCATTGTGGAAAAAAGTGCATGTGCGATATTCTGGGTGACTTCCGCGTGTTCCGGGTATAGTAGTAGCGGAAACCGTGCGCATGTTAAAATGTGCACGTTTTCCTGCCGTGCAGAATTTAAAACGCTATGTGTGAACGGAGCCTTAAGGCCACAATCACATATAAATCGCTACATAAAATACCACTGTAGGCAAAAAGTAATGTATTTACCATGTAAACTATTTTCCCCTTTACAAAATACACTGTTTCACAAGTGATCTGACAGATATCTATGCTGTATGATTCTCTTCCCACCTCAAAAGTTTAACATTGCTTATAATCCATTCAGAATTCAAGTTGCTTCTGAAGTTAATATACCATCTATTATCTATACTTATATTTAATCCTATCTGCATGGAAACTAAACATCTCCCCTTGCAGTAAGGCTACCCCTGCACTTCAAGGGTTAATTCCTCGTGTTTGTCTAGGTGTACTGTGAAGAAGACTTTTACATACCTGATTCCCAGTCTCCTGGCAGTCGGTGTTCACCTAATCCCAGCATGAGATCATCTGACCAGCGTTCCAAGTACTTCTCATAGCAGCTATTAGGAAGTGACAATGACTTACCTCTCTAGCTACCTTCTCCATAATTTATAATAAATAGTCCGAGATTTCAGCAAGACACCAATAGAACACTTACAGCAGCTGCAAATTCAGGCTTATAGATTGCCTGGTTGTAATACCAGAGAAGTAAAACACGCTACTGACTGATTACTCTGACAGTATCTGCTTAAACACAATTGTCAATTTTCTTTAATTACAATTTGCTTGTATCCCTAATATTGATGGCGATTCTATTAAGCAGCTGCAACAGTTTTCTGTTGTTATGGTCGTACTAAGAAGTCCAACGCAAAGCCGTGTGACAGTTTTCTTGCTTTTTTTCCGATGCATGCAACAAATTCAGGTACAGAAGTTCTTATGCGTGACACATACATTCTGACTCTAAGAAATATCATTGTTATCAGTGATAAGAGAAGTGGAGGCGAATAAAACGTCTTTCATGTTGGAGTGAATTTTATCGCACTTGAAGGTATTCTCTCTGAGCCAAATCTGCAATAGGTTCATTTATACCTCACCAACAGTTACATGAATCAAGTCGGGCCATTTGTTGCATTTATGGGATACAGGGAATAAGCAACAACAAGAAAGGGAGTGTGGTTAATTTCAATTGCATAAATTAGTCATACAGGATGCATTTGAAAACACATATTTACCATTAGGTAAGAGTCTAGGTATCAAGGTAAAAATAATTTTAGACATGCAGTGAAAGCCCCCTACCCTAATCACCTTTGACACTACAGGTAATGTAAAATAAACGTGTTATTAGGAGAAATGCGGGGGCAGCTATTGCTGACCTTTCTATGAAAATGCTAGCTGTCTTGATGTCTCCCACTTTAATGCTTTCTGAGTCACTGGTTCAGACAAGCATGTAGAAAGTAAAGTCAGACTGAAGTCATAACTCCTGATCTGAATACTTATCCAAGGTGAGTGACTCAGAAGGTCCTAAAGCCTTTGATCAGCATGAAAGCTAGGGAAGTAGCATTTTCAGAAGGAGAGGTTACCAATGGTGGCATATGAACTTCAGTAAGGGTCTCCTTTACTGTCTGCAATAAGTTCTCACTATCAAAACAAAATTTTACAACAACAATCTAAGAAGCAGCACAATGATTCTTACAGCTGGCTTTGTAGGTCTGCAGCTTTAGCTTGTTCCAGTTATAAACAGTCTAAGAATAATGCTTGTGCCTTAGTCCAGTGTTTGATGAAGTTTTAAGTGAAGCAGTCATTGATCCTTTGCTATTTTAGTCATGCTCTGAAATTTCTGCATGGAAATTCCAATGTTTCCCTTTTGAGCTTCATGTGGTATTTCAATGATTCTCCCTAGGAGAGAAGCTTTGTGTCAATGGGGGCCTTATGGACCCCATCAAGGGATTAGCTGGTCGTAACTCTACTACTACTCTGTGACATGGCTGTAAAAGTCAGTGTGAAGGCGATGAGGAATGTCCTACATTTAAGAAACAAGTATAAATGGAATGCAGAATATGTACATAACATGTGGCAAATTCCTATACTGCTTCCACATATTGGCTTGCACACTCTCAGCCTGGTGACCCCTACAGGCCCCTATTATAACAACAAATGGAAAGATCTGCCCAGAGGTATAGCTGCAAGCTCGCCGCTATTTTATGATCTGGAAAGGACAGACTGTCTAACATCGTCCATGACCTCACACATCTTAGACAGCCTCACTTGCCTCTCTGTGTGGAAAAAGAGGGCTATTATATTCTCTCTGGATAAGAAGTATTTGTGTTCTTAATAGAAATAGGGTCAGCTAAAAATATGTCCAATGTATTCTGTGCACAATAAAATTTACAAAGATTGATCTGCAGCCACCCTGCCATTAAAGAACTACAAATCCTAAAGTAACATGGCAGCCAGTGCCTAGCAGTGCATGCTGGGACTGCAGCTGTATAATCTGCTTTCAGAACTGAGTTCTATGGGGCAGTTGGGGCAAAGCGAGATTATTCTTTTGTTCCTTTAGTATGCTGCACTTTGCCGTTTAACTTGTTAAAATTGAGCTATAGACAAATGTTGGTATGAGCAGCATATTCTCCAGGAAAATATTTCAGCCTTACTATCATTCTTTATATATTAAATATAACATTGCTTTAAATTAGACTAAACATTTGAATCAAGATGATAATACATATGAAGCTTGGTTATATGTATTTTGAATTGGGAGTTACAAAATAAATTGTATTGTAAAATTTAGAATGAAATAAGGGCAAAGTTTCCTTTGTGGATGGGGAGGGGCTGCTGGTGGATCAAAACGCATCGGGTTTAATGGTCATGTTGTTCCTCAAAGTAAACAGATGTTGTTCAACACTGGTTATATATCCTGCTATAGACACAAAACCTTGTGGAGTGCTACCTTTTGTTCTGGAAAGCAAACTTATGTAAATAGCTAATCATAGTGTTATACTTATAAGATATATATATATA
>NW_017307114.1:372381-399724 GCF_000935625.1 Nanorana parkeri | reverse complement strand
TCTCTCTCGTTTATATAGGTATATAAATCTATATAGTTCCTTGCATTGCTTTTCAGGAGTATAAATTATAGCAGAAAGTATTACAGTTCTTACATGTTCTAAGCACTGTTAATATAAAAAAAAAGAAATATAACATTTTAATAATGTATTCTTTAGATATAGAATATCTTCTTCACATCCTTAGTGCAGTAGGTTATGAGACATCCGTTTGTAAGTATCTTATATATCTGGCCACACAATAAAGGTAGGCCATGTGACATCCTATTCAAAGCTTCCTCACGCACACACCACACACTTTATTGTATGTGTGAAACAGAAGATTCACACTGAATAGAAGTTAATAATGTAACAGGCCGGAAACTAAAAATCTGCCAGTCTGTTATCACACAGATATGACACTCTAATCCAATGAAAACCACAAGCTGAAAATTGATTAATTTTATTACAAGTTTTAGTTTGCTCTATAACATAAAAAAAACCCACATGTGCTGCCTATATTGTATCATCTATCTTACATGGAGCATAATGTTCTCCCTATGAAAACTGGCCCAGAAGGAATTAAGGGCTGGTAATAAACTAGTTTTGCTATTAGATCCATGCATCACTGTGCTAGGTGCTGGTAATATGCTGGAATGAATCTGACCTTGAACAGGGTAACCCATTTAATGCTAAGGATGACAGCCACTGCATTACCACATCATTATGTACAGCAGGAACGTTCACGTGTGATGGGAAGGCTATATGCTAACATACACTGTAACATTAGCAATAACATGTCAAAGCAATCTAGAATACATCTTGTTACAGATGTCCATGATACATACATTAGAATGGGTTTCTATATCTTAACCAGAGCCACTACATCTGCTAAATCAGTCATAGAAAATGTTTCAAAAGAGAAGTTAATCTTGAATTCTACATTCCCTTTGGGCATGAGATTCTCAGCCATGCAGTCCCAAAACCATAAAAAAAAAAAATGTTCCTAATGTTATCACTTATTACACTTTTTACATGGCGTTCCACATTCTGAATGATCCTAAAACACTGGTAACCTACCAAGAGAATCCCAGAAAAACACTGATAGTTGGGGCATTAAAGAAAGGTTGTGCACGTAGACTGTTCAATTCAATCATATCAACCAAGGAAGGATAAAAAGAAATGAGTTCAGGAACGCATAGCAACCAATCACATTTTACTTGAGTCAGCTCATTTCTAGATGATTTCTAGTTGGTTGCTAAGAATTACTGCACTTTTCACACCAGTACTAATTTAAACGCCAAGACTGTCTATGGACATCAAAGGATGGTCATACATGAAGGCACAGCCTTGTGAGTTTGGGAGAGAGCACCATAAACTATGTCAGCTCTATACAGGAGGGAGGAAGGGATGAGATGAGCAGAATAGGCAGGAATGGTTGACACCACTTACATGTGGGGGTACTACAGCAATTGGATCTGACCATGAGATTATTCCCCTTAGACCTGTCATAAACACATGAGATCCTCAGCCAATCCATATCGCCTCATTGTTATCCTGTTATTTTGTTTCTATGGCTTGCTCTAAATCAGGGATGAATAACTTATTTAGATATTTTTGTATCTGCATCCAGCCGATGACATGAATTGGCAGTTTTTGGTATATGGAATACTACTAGTTTATTATGAACCAGTGGTTCAGTAACATTCTATTAAGCTACATACACCAAAGTGCTGGATCTGCTTTGAACATTAATTGCAATACTTAAAGTGGACCTTTACACTCAAAAATCTAATTCTACCAATGCATCCCTCTTTTATGATTAATAATAACATAGGCATGTCAGGTGTAAAATGCTGTGATTTTGAAATACTTACACTTGAAGAGCATTCACTTCCTGCTTTGAAAGTGCAAATGACTTCTGTTTGCCAAAGCAATGCACACTGGGATTGCCTTGTCATCAGCAGAGGATTGCTGGGAAATCTCATCTGTAATCTCACAAGATCTCAGGGAAAGGCATTTTCCTCCCCTGAGATGATGTGCATGGTCATATGTCCTGGTCACATGTCCTAGTCACATGTGCCAGAAATAAAGTAAGTAAATGGAGAGCTAGTAATCGGCCTTTAGTTAACATGGCCACTGTCAGAAGACTGAGGAAAAAAAGAGAAATAATGTATGCAAAGAATACAATGCCATCAATTATCTAGAAGTATATGTTTGTAGATTGTCATTACTAAACATTTATAAAAGGTGTCTTTGTTGTTATTTTAAAGATATGGGTAAAGGTCCACTTTAACTAAACAGGAATTAGTGACATCTCTGGCGATAGGCCCACAACAGCAAAATCTTTATTCAGGGCTGTCACTCACCCCTAGGCTGCACTCTTTTCAATATACCGTACCTACAAAATGATTGTCCCTACAGTACCTGACAGGTTCACTTTAACAGAAATTGCATTGTAAATAAAAAAATATATAAAAAAAAATAAAAAAATAAATGTAAGTATTTTAAAAAAAATATAATATCACACTTGAACAGTTTAAGTAAGTGTAGTTTAGCTGCAGGCTAGCATAACATCAAGCAGTCAAAGCTTATTTAATATGCTGCTAAGCCTGCTCTTGAAATACTGTAAAAATAACCTGTCAAACACAATTTATAAGCACACGCACCACAGCAATCAAGTTCTGGGTACTTGAAAAACTTGTGGGATACATGTAGGAAAAAGCATGAAAGACAGGATTTTACAACTCGGCAATAGAAAGCTGCAATGAAACACAGCTGGTCTATTATGCAGGCAGCAATGACCACTAATTGTTAAACTAGAGACATGGGGGCTCTTAATGCTGTGTCTGAGGAGCCAAAAGGCATAAAAAGACAGACAGGAACAGCTAAAAACACATATTAGGTCTATGTAATTTAAAGAGATCCCAGTCAAGTCTGGTGCCACCAGCACAATTACACTCAATCAATTTATTTTATATCCTTAGTACCCAAATACAGGCTGATTATCTGTATGTAGATGCAGGGGCATCCTGAGGCCGGGTGTCACCCGGAGCGGAGACCGGGTGACACTCCACCGTGACGTCATCGCGACCATCTAATTGACGCCTGTCGGCGGCCATCTTGGTGATGCACTCTGGCAGAGAGAGGAAGGTACATTCACCCGGCGGGATGAGGTATGCTGCCGGGTCCCCTTCTCTCTCCTGACATGCTCTCGGTCCATGACCAAGAAGGCCACCGGCAGTAATGCGCGTGCGTAATGACGTCACGTGTGCATGTAATGACGTGTGCAGCGGGTAACACCTGGCGACGGCACCGGGTGACACCCATAGTTTTGAGGGGGCTTGGGCAAACACAGACAAAGTGGGTTCACACCAAGCCCTAGCTCATCACTATAGACACTGCAACACCTGGCCATAATATTACTGGTATTTATATAGTACCAAAAATGCTCACAGAGCTTTACATATTGCACATTTACATCAGTCCCTGCCCTTTAAAGAGCTTACAATCTTATGTCCCTATCTCACATACACACTAGGGCTGATTTAGACATTAGCCAATGACCTTACCAGCATGTCTTTGGAGTGTAAGAGGAAAATGGAGTAGCTGGAGGAAACCCACGCAAGCACAGGGAGAACATGCAAGCACCATGCAGATAGTATCCTGACCAGAATTGAACCAGGGACACCAGTGCTGCAAGGCAAAGGTGCTGTATTTAGGGCCCACTCGCACCACATCCATTGGGCTGCATTGCTCAACTTAGTCCTAATGCTATGACAAATTGAAATCCATTGATTCCAATAGGCCCAGTTTACACCAACGCACTATGTTGATATATGCAGGGTGAAAATGGAACATGCTTTATTTAAATGCACTACAACACACATTAAGTATACAATTAAATTATTTTGGCTTCTGCTCTGGAAACATATCAATGTTAAAAATAGGAATATCAATGAACATCAATTCAGGGCTTGTTCACACCAAGTGCGGAGCAGGTGCAGAGCAGAGCAGTTACAGAACGCATCCAAAAATGCATCCAATGTATTCCAATGGTATTTTGGGCTCTAGTTCACACTGCAGCGTTCAGTTCCAGAGCATATAAAAAACTGCAGGAAGCCCTATTTTACCTGCTATGGAACGCTCTAGAACACATGAAAACGCATCAAAAACACATGCAAACGCACTGAAAGCCCATTTTGAGCTCTTTTTTTTTACAAAAAACGCAGCAAAACGCACTGCAGATTTGGTCTGCATTTGGTGTGAACAAGCCCTGAACCACCTCCGTTGCACACTAAACGCAACACATGTGATGTGATCCAGCCTTAAACCCAGTGAAGCTTTTTTACTGCTACATTTTCTTATATAAGTGTTCAAACATAACCAGTTCAATCACACAAAGGACTGATTAAGCCATCATTCACAAATGTAAATCTGCATTTTCATGAGTTTTTCAGTGCAGTTTTTTCTGCACATTTTTCATGCATTTTAATGCGCTTATGATGCGTTGTCATATATTATGTGTTGGCCAATGAAGATAAAATAAGGTATAGGTTGATAAGGGGTAAATGTACGAAAATGCAAATTACACGCATGCTCTCCCTATGAAGTCTATGGGGCTATAAATGCACTATGTAGTACCAAAAGAAGCACCTGCACCTTTTTCAAGATTTCAATGCAGTGCAACGCATAGGGGTGAATGGGTTCCATAGAAAATAATGGGATTGCTATTGTCATGCATTGTCGTACGATGGCTGAAGAGCTGCAAATCAATGTGAACGGGGACAATTTTCTAACATGTCCCCTCGTCAAAAGTCAATCTAACAATCAACTTTTGTCGAGGAGAATAGGCTATCCACCAATCGAATTTCTATGCATGTGTACACAGCTTAAGGTTTAGTCCATTATATAATAAATATCTTCCTACAGCTCTCTACATCAGAGCCAAGAGAGGGATATTGGAGGAGGCATAGGAAACACAGGAACTAGGTTCCAATAGAGGGATGGTGCCTCTAAACACGAGACATTTTGGAGCTATGAGATAGTAACATTGTTTACAGCGAAGCTTATGATTCCTCTGACCAACATTCAGGAATGATTGCAGTTTTTAATAAAACATTTTCTGTAAAAGTTGTGTGAATCTTCGTGATATTGTTTGAACACTCAGCCATCCTCTGGCCAGCTCATCTCTCACTCTACATTTGTGAATAAATAAATTGCCAGTAATTAAATATTGATCTCCTACATGTACATTAAAGTCTCACTGCCAATACCTCTGATCGGAGCACACCATGCCAAAGACGAGTGCGTATATTAGGAAACCTAAGAAAGTTTTAATGACCATTATGGACAAGAAGGCCACATGCTCAGACTCCATGTGGAATGTCAAATATCCCAATTATTTAAATGGTTGCTATCCCCATCCCTGTTTATGCTTCTGGCACTGACTAAACAAGCCACCCTGCATTCATTTTATGCATCCTAAAAACAAAGTCATTTGGAATCTGGTCAGCTGGATCTGTCCTAAACAAATAATCTAGAAATGTCTAAATTGCTAAAATACAGAATGAAGCAGAATGTGAGCTACTGATGCTCAATATATTTAAAGGTTAGTCTACCCAAAACTGATAAATAATTGAATTATTGCTAGACTCTGAAGTGATAAACCACAAAGAGTAACGTACAAGCTATCGTATCATAAAACACTGTTAGCTTCTGTACGGCATCAAGGCCCCTTCCACACATAGTCAAGCATTTGTGCAATGCGGGAAACATACTTGCATCACCATTACTTGTTAATGGCACCCCAAACACGGCAGGCAAAACACGAGTCTTGCCCACATGGTCAAAAACCGCATGAAACTCACAGCTCAAACTGGTACATGAGCTTCTTTGCAGCAGATAGGGCAGCCAATTGAATTGTAAGGAGCTGCCCTGTGCTAATGCATTATAAACACGACAAAATACGCATAAGCATTCACGTGTGCACAGGCCCTCACTGGGAAGTTCTATTGGGTGCTTGTTGAGGTCAGCAGAAAACTAATCTAGTCCATGTGGAGATATTTATGAGGAATAAAGGATCATACTGGTTAAATACATCATGTAAAATAAAATTCTATGACTGTAGCATTTTGTTGATATCAAATGCATGTTTTGATGTGTACATTATTGCAAGATAAACTATAAAATGCAGTTATAACATCTCATGCAGCTTAGTAAATTGATTGTAAAAGCTAAATAAGGTGTCACTGCCATATGTCAATTTCTGTTTAATTTCCCCTAGTTTCCCTTGATTCCCGTGGTTGGGTATTTAAACTGTATGCAGCTCCACCATATTATCTAACAATGTGAATGTTCTTTATGCACTTCAATGCACAAAAAAGCAGATCCTGCACCATGTTCAAAATGCAGCACAAAAATGCACAAAGGATATACGCATCTGTGTGTTGTGGTGCTCTACACAATGTAAATGTGGGGTGCAATGGACAGTGAATGACAATGCATCACAACACAAATATACAATGCAGCATGATGCCCTACCATAACCTGCTATGACGCTTGATGTTGTGTGAACAAGTCCTTAGTAGACCTTCTATGTAAATTTTTCAGCCACCACAGATTATCACATTTTACCAGGTGTAAAAATATCCCACGACTAAACCAGTAATGGTGAAGCAACCGTCTGCATAGCTAATCTATTATTCCTGGTCATGTATATTGCAGTGATTTTACAGAATGGTGTACAATATTTCTGTATATGTCAAAGGGTTACAAAGGGTTATATGTTTTCAAGGTTAGACCAGGGGTGGTCAACTCCGAGTCTCTAGTGTTGTGGAAATACAAGTCCCAGGAGGCATTGCAAGACAGTTATGGATATGAATCCCAGAGGCAGAGACATGTTGGGATTTGTAGTTAAAACACAGCTGGAGGGCTGGAGTTGACCATCCCTTGGTTAAAGAGTACAATATATCTGTATGTGTTAAAGGATCAGTGCACTGAAAAGTGATATTTGAACTACAGATGATCTGGTGGGTTAAGTTACCCAACGGTTTCTTGTAGGGTCTCCAAACCCAGAATATCCCACCCACTACAGGCTGCCTGCAAACAACTACAAGAGGGGGCAGATAAAAGACCAGTCACCCGCCACAAGGAGAGAGCAGCAGAGACTGGTCTTTATTACAGGAAACTTCTGTACAGAGGCAAAGTTTCACACTGAACTACTACACAGATCCGGAAGAAATACACAAAGATGACCAAGATTCAAGAATACACACGTGTCTTGTATTTAGACAAAATTTGCTTATCCCGGAGTCCAGCTTTAAAGCATGGGCAACACTCATCAATCGACATCTTTTATTGATAGTATAATGAAAAATAGAAAAACGTTTGTTTATTTATTAATTAATTATTATTTATTATAGGCATTTATTTATGTATACAATAGACAACGTTTTTCATATACATCGTTTCCATTATTTGCTCCCTTCTAGTTACGAGCCAGGAAGGTTTCTTCCCCCCAAATTTTGCAAAACTAAAACAGCCATTTCACCTTACATAAGTGCTGAAAAACAAAGATGTTTCCATACCGTTCCCATATCCAAACAGAAGAATCTTACCATCAAGTGGACATAGTATATTTTTCATTCTTATTAGGGTACCGTATACTAATTTAGAGCACAGGCCTTCCACAAAGTACCATATAACCTCTGTGTTTTCTTTCATCTTCCTACATTGACTGACACAAGCTCTATGACACTTTAATTCAAGGAAAATAATACAAACACAGTATTACTGGCAGGGTGTAATCCCCACACTACTACATTTCTGGGAAGTTGGTGACTAATCATACTCATCCATTCAAAACGAATTATAGCTGAGCTCCAGACAAGCAGCTAAATACACAGGCATATGCACATATGGGAACTGTTCACCTGTCAAAGGATTTGAATATCTGTACAGCCAATGTTTTTAACCTGGGTGCTACAGCCAGGCAGAACAGCCAGGATATTCTTTTTCAAGAGCACTCCCCAGCCTGCTGATTGGACAGTAAAGTAGATGAAGCACGTTGAAGAGGTCACCTCTCTGCTCACTGTTTCTGTTAAGGTCCCCACACACCTTACGATAATCGTACGATAATCGCGGGAAATCCCGCGATCGTACCATTATCGTAAGGTGTGTGGAAGCCGTGCGACCTCTACTACTGTAAGGTCGCATGACTTTAAACTTACGAACATGTTTCAAAACCCGCCGAGCATCGTATGATGTTCGGCGGGTCTGTAGCATGTTTGTAAGATAAAAGCCGGACGGGCCGGTGTGCGCAAGCACACACTGCCCGTTCGGCATTGCGGTCATCGGAAGCCTGCCCCTCAGGGGGCGTGGCTTGCGATCATCGCAAGTACGATCTGCCTATGCAAGATAGGCAGATCGTACGTTTTTTTAAGTACCTTACAACCATCGCAAGACAAAAGTCTTGCGATGGTTGTAAGGTGTGTGCCCAGCCTTAGCATGTTCTTTGTTAGCACATGTGTATGCAGCAGAGCTTGATTGGGTCCTTGTGCTGCCCCTCCCCTTGCAGTCTGATTGCCACTGTAGAGGTACTGACAGAGGGGGATATTAGAACAGATTCAGGTACCTACTACATTCACAAATACATTTAATTATTTCTCATCATTGTATTATCTGCTTTAAAGCTCCAGGCAAACAGCTAAATACACAGATGCAATAAATGGAAACGATCAGTTTTATTTGAAAAAGGATTAAAATCTTTGCCAATCCAGCACTGAGATTGACACAACCCTGCCACACACAGCACAGCCCTTTCTGGCATGGGAGGACACCTGCATTTTCTCTGCAGCAGTACCTGCTGTAACTTTCCCATCCTTTGACTGGCCATTGAAAAGAGAAGCAGCAGACTGAGTTCATCTCTCTGTCACTCGGCTCTCTCCTCCTATTAACATGTTTTTTTTTGTTAGCACATGAACACTTTAGCAGAACTGACTGGTTGTTTTTGCTGCTTCTCCTTCTTCCAGCCAGAGCTCTGTTGTACAGGGGATGTCAAGAGGCTGGTACCAAATCAAATTCTGGTACAAACTCTGCTTATATTTATTGATGTATTAATGAATACAGAGCTGCAGTACATATCTGTCTGGAGTTCAACATTAAAGCACAGTTCTATACAAAAGCATGGGTATACTCAGATAACTCCAGCAGTGGCCTATAATGTGCACATTTTCGTGTGTTGGGATGTGTTGCATTAGGTAGCATTCAAAATGAAATAAAAACACATGTAAAAATAGGTCCTGCGAGATTTTCAGCACAACGCCAACGCAATGAGCACTTAGACTTGTGTGTTATAGTGTTCTATAATGTAGGTGCAACTGAATGCACTGTAGATGTTGTACTTTGGGGGTAAATTAACTTTGTCTTGCAACACAGCACATTGCATATCTACAGGGCTTTGTAGTGCACATGTGAAACAATAGCCACACACCAAACTTGAGGATGAGCACTGAGAATAGCTGGTCAGAGTTGTCTGCTGCTACCCTCGGACATGAGGATTGTAACCCATTCCCCAAAATCAATTGGATCAGGCCAAAACCATTCATACCACATCTCTGAGGGCCCGTTTACACTATTCCTACCACATCTCTGGGGGCCCATTTACACCATTCATACCACATCCCTAAGGGCTTACTGACACCATTCTTACCACATCTCTGAGAGTCCATTTACTCAATGCTTACCACATCTCTAAGGGCCCATTTACACCATTCATACCACATCTCTGAGGGCCTATTTACAACATTCTTACCACATCTCTGACGGCTCATTTATACCATTCTTACCACATCTCTGAGGAGGGCTCATTGACACCATTCATGCCATGTCTCTGAGTGCCCATTTACACTTAAGCATTCTGGCAATGTGCACTATAATACACATGTTAACCCATGTTGCCACAACTCATGGAAATGCACCTGCTTTATGGGTGGTGTTTGTATTGTGAATGGCACCCCAATGCACTGTACACTAGAGGGCAAGGCCCAATGCACCGCACTGTATCACTGTACATATAGCCTTTGCAAAAAGGGTCATGCGCTTATCCATTTTGTGCACCAGCAGTACTTTCATAATGAATAAATACAACGGATCGCTTTTGTGTGAATGGGCCCTGAATGAAAGTAAAAGTGGCCATACACTTTACAACCATCGCAAGACCTTAGTCTTGCGATGGTTGTAAAGTGATTAAAAAAACGTACGATCTGCCCATCTTGGACAGGCAGATCGTACTCTCGATCATCGCAAGCCCGCCCCCCTGAGGGGCGGGCTTACGATGACTGTAATGAGAGGCGGGCTTACAATGACTGCAAACGGGCAGTGTGCGCGTGCGCACACCGGCCCGTTCGGCAGTTGTCGAACCAGCAGGCCACTAACTCGCCGAGAATCGTACGATTCCCGGCAGGTTTTCCAGCCTGCTGGTTCGACGGAAGACGTGCGACCGTACAGTAGAAACGGTCGCACGCCTTCCATACACTGCACGATTCTCGTACGATCGCGGGATTTCCCGCGATTCTCGGATGAGAATCGTGCAGTGTATGGGCACCTTTACACTGACATTTTATTGTGCTCAGCACAATGTCTTAATTACTTAATTGCTAATAAAAATGCAAATTCATTAAGCGCAGTAAATCAGAGCATCCAGATTTTTACCTTTCATGCTGTAGCAGTCAGAGCTATGACTGCTGATTTCACTAGTTGCTATAGACTACTGCTTGATGCTCCTTGCATTTTGATCTTTACTTTAATAATTAAATCCATTTGCATCATACAACATTCTGCCATAGCTGCTGATGGAAACAGAGATATAACGAAGAGTTAAAGCTTGGAGAATTAATGCAGGTGAGCAGGAGACTGACCAGAAGCCTTGGGAAAGATTTCAATCAGCCTGCAAGTCTGACCAGTAGAACCCTGTCACTGCTCCAGAGACCTGCAAGAAGCAGTGAACAAAATTGGCAGCGCTGGAGCAGAAAACGCTCGAATAAGCCAATTTTCCAGAAATGAAGTCAGCAGTAATGCTTAAGTATTAACTCTTTCCACTGCTCTCAACATGAACATTTTAATGTAGAACTAACGGTGCAGAGTAGAGATAAGGAAAGTGATGTTTGCCACATTCATATATGTATATAAAAAAACCCACATGAGTCCTTCAATGTACACTTCTGTGTCACGATGAACTCTTATACCTGTGATTTTGTCAAAAGATAGTTCTGCATACCCTACAATATCATTTAAAGTGTATCTATGGTCAAAAATTAAAAATAAATATGTATTTCTATATTGAATCTCCATAAGTTTTATCCCAGTTCTAATAACCATATTGATCCACAAGTTTATAAATGTGCTTAGATGTCGATAGGATGTACTATCTCAATGCACTGAGGCGATTTCACTCAGCCCTGTGAACTGCAACTCAACGTATGAACTTTGCACAATGTAACATTATCATTGCTTGCTAGAAGCAATGCATGATGGGATATGTAGACTTGAGAAATTGAGATCACATTGAGCAGCAGGGAAAGAGAAACAATGTACACAGGGAATCCAAGAAGTTGTTGAAAGTGATGGGCAGAGGAAAGGAAAAAGTCTTCTATTGGAGTTGATTCTTTCCATGTTTTCATTGAATGTATAAAACCCCTTTAATGAACGAGTGCAAATAGCAATGCTGTATAATAACACAAATCAATAAGAAGTAAGTGTTGATCAGTTTACAGCAATCAGAATAATGAAAGATGGTTTTGGCTCTTGTGGGTTACTGCACTTTGCAAAATGGTCTTTATTCAATAAAGGTCCATACGGGAAACTGGTAAAAGCTTCCTTTGCAAGCCTGTGTTGGATGAACTGTCCACATTATTGTACGTTGCATTTTACTTATTACAGCAAAACAGGTTATTAGGTAGAATTGTATGGGCCTATAACTGACCACTCATTCTGTAGAATGAAGATCTGATGAGACAATGGGGCTAATTTCGTAAAGGCAAATAGGCTGTTTACTTTTCAAGTGGAATTTTCCCTTAGCTTAGTGAATGAGATCAAGCTCTGATAATGTTCATCATCCAATCATGTGCAAGAAAAAAAGTCCTACTTTCTTATTTTACTTGCACGTGATTGGGAATTTTTTTGCCAAGTGAAAATCCCCCTGCAAAGTGAAAAGCCTATTTACCTTTAGTAAATCAAACCCACAGAGGCTGATTTATTGAAGGAATTGTGAATCTCAAAAACTCAAAAAACTCAGTGAATATTCATAGACTACTGCATTTTCAATATTCATGTGAAAAACTCATTTCTGTTGACTTTGAATACCCAATTATGTGCATATGCTTTTCACATGACTGAATAATAAAAAGTAATTATTCACACAATTTATTTCTAAAAACCAGACTCTGAAAGAAAAACGATAATTTACACACCATGCTAGGTGTGTAAACTATCATTAAAAACCTTTGTGTTATTTGTAGAGGGCGGCTGCATAGTAGAGAAATCTTACCTTGCAGCATGCTGTCTCCTGCACACAACACAGAGCTTCCAGGCACTGAAGAGAGAGAAAGTGCTCCAGTCACATCCCCGTCCCTCCTCTCTACTTGCCCATTCACAAAATGCCTTGTATGATTCTCAAAGAACACAAAGCACCTTAGGTCTATTCACGAAGCAGCAGAAGGATCTCGCCGTAGCTTCGGCCAATCCTTTGGCTAGCTTCGGCCCCAGGACCCCTTCGGTTCAGTAAAACTGAAGGGCTGCTGCACGGGCTATTCACTATAGCCCGTATAGCTCCCGAACATGGCCGAGCGGCTCAGTCGAGCCAAACGCATATGCCTCGGCTCGGCTGAGCCGCGCTGAAAGCTGAAGCTGGCCGACAGCCTGCTTCTGACAGCTGGGCGGAGCCAGCCGTAAGATCACTTGCAGAGAGATCAGCGTCCCTGGTTACCAGCTTAGCAGGGACACTGATCTCCAGACAGCAAACTCTCCCAGGCGGGTACAATAGCTAGTTTGCTATTGGCTATTGCAAATTGAAATAGCCAATAGGAATCTAGCAATGCATTCCTATGGCCAAACATTTTTTTTTTCTATTCTGACACGGCTCCGTGTCAGAATAAAGATAAAAAAGAGAAAACAGTGTTTCTCTCCTTGGCAGCCAGGAGCGGGAGACTCCCAGAACGCCCGAGAGAGTTTTTTTTTCTTTTTTTTGACGGCAGCAGAACCGCCGGCCAATAGAAAACAGTTGAGCGAAGCTAGCTGTCACTGCAAGCTCTGCACAATCATTCTCTATTTATTTTTTTCTACTTTTTAAACTGTTTTTCTGTTCTGCTCGGTACCACAGAGGGACCGAGCAGAACAGCTGAGCCGAATGCCGCACAGCGGCATTCGGCTATTCACTCACTGCTGTTCGGCATTTATAAGAATAGACCGAACAGCAGCGAGTAGCCTGCCGGAGGTTCGGCTTAGCCAATCCAGATGTTGGATCGGCTGAGTTGAACTCCTTCTGCACTTCGGGTCGGCCAAACATGCTGAGCATGTTCGGCCGACCCGAAGCCACCCGATGTACGGCTGATTTCAGCCGATATACAGCTGAAATCAGCCGTACCAGCCTGAAGTGAATGGCCGAACAGCGTTCGGCTAACTTCGGTTTAGGTCGGTCATTCACTCGGCTGCCTACGGCAGCTTAGTGAATAGACCCCCTTGTATTCTTTGAGAAAAATAAAAGGCATTTTGTGAATGGGCAAGTAGAGAGGAGGGGCTGCTCGAGTCTCATCCCTCACTCCCTGCTGTGCCAGAAGCCGAGAGTTATGAGTAGGAGACAGTGTGCTGCAAGCTAAAATGTATACACTTTGCAGTTGCCCTCCACACATAACACCCAGATTTTTAATGATCATTTACACTCAGTGCTGTGTGTAAATTATCATTTCTAAAAACAGATTTTCAACTCCTTTATTAAATCAGCCCAAGTATCTCAGATGAGAGAGGACACCTACTACAGCTCAGTATGAAAAGCATATCCAAACTACTGCCTGCTGTAGACTGTGAGTGCAGTACATAATGCATTTTATCAGCAACAGTGAACTTCACACAGCTACATTAGAAAACATGAGCAGAAACATCTTCTAAGTAGATGAACATTCAGCAAAGTGTATAGAGCTGACTAAGCCCTTATGACCAATGCAGCTGGCTTATGTTGACATATTTTGGGAGTGCTGTTATCGGCTACCCACTGAATAACTGCACGTCTAAGGGGTCTATTTATAATATTTTCACACAAGATTTACACAACTCTCATACATTTTCCAATTGAATCTAATCAAAATGTGTGAATCGTGGGTGAAAACATTTATAATTATTGTAAAGCGAACTGTGCAAACTGTTGGAGCTATATATATCCTGTATAATAATTATAATAATAATAATAAATAGACCCTTATGTGTCAAAATAACTAACTGCCACAGACATGGCCAACATCACCTACATCATGGAAAAAAAATGAGATGCAAAATAAATAATGGCATGAAATTGTATGTTTGTTCTAGTATGATTCTTAGTGGACATTCATTCCCAGCCTTTTCTCAATTACTGTCGATGCATTTCACTTTCATAGCTGCTCAACAATGGGTGGTTGTGTAGCCTGTCACTAATTAGTGAATAGTGTTAAGAATGCCTCTGTTAGTAACAATGAGCCTTCATTAGCATGAGGCAGAGGAAAAAAAAAAAGGTAGAAGATTCATGTGAATGCAGGGTCACAGATAACAGTCATACAATGTACTGTACATTATAATGCTACACTCAGCATTGAAATTTAGGAAAAATACAAAATATATAGTTAGGTGATACCTTTTATAGGTATTTTAAGTAGATTAAAACTGCTGTTTCTCTTTTTTAGGCATGGGTCTGCATGCTATATCCTGAAAATGTATCAATAAAGCTTACGGGAACGTGTGGATGTAAAGTGAACCTGTGCTTTCTCCATGCAGGACATAGCAGTACGTTTTGGTTGGTGGAGGAGCAAAGGAAAGGTGAATATTTGCTGTTAAGGAGATGAGAGGATTAAAACAAATCTGTTGTGTTAAGTATAGTGGTGCTTTAGCAGGTCTGCTATAAAGTGGTTATGATAAAAAAAAAAAAAATGCTCTGGATATGTTTGCCATAATGTACTAGTGTGCACAACATACTTACCATGCGAACGATCTCCTCCAGCGATGCGCTGTCTGCTCTCTCCTCTCCTTTACACATGGTAAAAAGGGTAAACGTTGCCTTTAACTTCATTTTTCCAGAACCATTATGTAAAGCTGGCCACAGACTTGTAGGAGCTGAACGAGAAAAAAACGCTTGGTTCAAATCACCCCTGCTGGGCTATTGTATTCTTACAGGCGCTCACAGCTGATGGGCTGCAGTCACTATTCAGCCAACAATTTTGGGTCCTACTTTCTGGCAAAAGTCGATTCTGTTTCAATGGAGTGGTGCCAACAGTGCCACTAACAGCTTACAATTTGGCCAAGTCAACAGAAATGCGTACATTGTATGGCTAACTTAACTCTTGAGTCAGAAAATGGCAACTACCATTTGAAGTTTGCATCAGAGGTATTTTGCCTCCCTTTACATATCTTTAGGCAGTTACTTTAAAGGAGTTCCATTAATGGGTATCTATGGTCAAAAACTACGAAGAAATATGAATTTCTGCATTGACTTCCCATAAGTTCTATTCCACTCCTAATAACCATATCAATCTAGAGGTCTGTAAACCTACTTATTGAAGATGTCCATAGGATGTACTTCCTCAATACACTGACACAATTTCACTCAGCCCTCTGAACTAGTGTGAACTACAATGTAACATTATCATTGTTTGCTGGAAGCAATGCATGATGGGATATGTAGTATTGAGAAATTTAGATTGCATAACACCAAGCAGCAGGGAAAGAGATGCAAAGCACACTGGGAATCCAGGAAGATGTTGAAGGTGATGGCAGCACTCACTACATAAAAGGGATTTTTTTCAAATAAGATTTGATTGCATTATCAAAAACAACTCTAGTATGTATTCCTATTACAATGCTGATGGTAAAACAGGATAGTATATGATGGGACTTTACAACTCCTTCAAGCCAAACAACACCTTAGTGGAGAGGTCTGTACACCTGGCTTAGGGACAGCTCTGATGAAAACATTCCAGAGCAGGGAGATACCTGTGACATAGATTAGCCTGTACATCTGTGGCTCTATGCTGCCTGTATGTGCACGTATGGTTTTGACATCTGACATAGGTGTCAACAGATGGACAACAGAAAATGTCTCAACAATGTGAGTCATAACTGCTCAAGCTGGAGTGGCTAGAAAGACCATAGACACAATCTCACGTATGCAGGCAAGACTTTGAGGAAACAATAGTAGTGTCAGTATCTATTCATTGAATGATGTCTCAACAGGATATGTGGGTTTATCACGTTTCTTTAATCTTGTATTATTTGAAAGTCACATGATGTTTGCAATATGGCTACACAGATCAACATGGGGAAATATTTTTGAACAGAGCATTCATCTCTATAGGTATTCAGTGGTGTGCCTATATTATACCATATATTTTTGGGGATTTGGAAATATTAATATTGTTTTGAGTGGTTATCTATGTTGTATTTGTACCATATTTTTTATATTAATAATGATTCTTTAAAGGGTAATTCCACTTTGGGAAAATGGCATTACCCCCACCAATATGCCCCCTCCCCCCGCTCCTCTTACTTGTCAACTCCACGGCTCTTTCTCTTCCAAGGTTGCCAGTGTAGGACCCATACCCCATACGCAGCAGCGCAGTCAGGCACTTGGTATTTTAAATTCCACGCGCAATTGGAGATAACTCATTGGAGATCACTGACAACGTTCACCAATAAGAAGTGCTTTTTGGTAAGAAGTAGGGATGCACAGATACTTTTCGAGTACCAGTGCAGATACTTGGCATTTTCATGAGAACTACCAGAGTTGCAGCGGTTGCAGCTGGGACCTTGCTCTGGTACTCCACCACTGTCCTGAAATCATTAGTCTGTATTGTTTTAGAAAAACTGTCACATGACAATAAACAAAAATGTATCAGTACTCATACTTGTAAGTACTCTGCAAGTACCAGTACTCGTACTCGCAAAACTGGTATCTGTGCATCCCTTTATTTATATTTATAAAAACAAAATCGTACATTAAAACAGAGATGTACAAATCCCAGGAGCTCCGTGTGCTCCTTACAAATGACAGCTGCCTCCTAATTGTTGATATTTTCTCTAGTGTAGTCTTGTAGCTCAAAAGTATCGGTACATGTACTCGTACTTGTACCGAGTACTGTACTTGGTATCTGTGCAAACCTAGTAAGAAGTGCTTTTTTCATTGGTCAGCATGGTCAGAAGCACTTCTCATTGGTCAGGTGACTACTCAGATGAGTACTCGCCATTTGCAAGAGCAATCTAACATACCTACCTCAGGGCTAGGGTTAGGCCTTATTCACACCATGTCTGCATTTTTATGCACACGACTGCACATTTACGGTTTGAACAACTGCTTTCTATGTGCCCTATTCCAACCATACATATGCCGTGGTGTGCACAAAAACACAGCTCAACAGACATGGCGTGAACAAGCCCATAGAACTAGGAACCAAGCAAAACTCTCTTGCTTTGTACAGCGCTATCAGTCAACTATTTACACATGCTTAAAGAAGGAGAGAGTGATGACTTCATCAGGCCAGTGCTGTTACTTCCTTGTACAATCACTGGCTGGGGGGCATGTTGGTGACCGAGCTGTATTGCTTAACTGCAGTAGAGGAAAATGAGGTCGCCAAACTGGATATACTGTTTGGACCATAAAAACTAGCTGAACACCACTACAAATTCTGAGGCAGTAAAACTAGTTTAAGCATATGCCTATGTATTTCAACTGTGTACTTAATCATTTTGTCTGGAGTTTGGCTTTAAGGGCTAAACCACATGGGCATCGTTGGAAATCACCTAATCACCGACATATTGAAATCAAAGTACTGCCAAAGGGACAGCTGCACACAAGAGGTTAAATCGCTCAGTAGCACAAGAATGAAATCGCCCATGTAGTTTAGCTTTGAAACCTGTCAGGCCCCTGTAACGTAACACAGCACACACATGATTTATAGATGTAATCAAGCACTTAAAAATCCTATTACTGCCGGGGAGCGTTTATCATGATAATAAGAAGTTGCGGCTAAGGCAATGACCTATGAAACGGGAAATCCAGCTTGCATTCAGTGCTAATCTGTGTAACCTATTTCATCCAATGATCTAAACATGACTCAAAGTCTTCTGTATGTTACCAGCCAACTTCCTATAAAAATAAACAAAGGCCTAATAAAATAAGTAAAGTTATTTGGATATGATCTACACAGTGATTAAGACAGGAAGCCTTAAAGCGCTGTCTGACTCACTGAAAACATGTGTGTAAAGGCAATTATATTCTAATTATATTGTTATTATATTGCAATGACTTTAAACGTGCTGAAGGCCAATAAAAAATGATGATATCTTTTTTTATTTTATTTGTAAAAAAGGCCCTAAAAAAAATCACATTACACATTATGATAGCAACATAGCCAAAGTATACAGCATGTGATATTTAGTATGTTTCTTTTTTTCTTTTGTAACTACACAGAGGGTAGAAGAAATAAAGGTGCCATGGCAATCTGATTAAAGTCCATGGGTATAACAGCATCCTGCTTTAAGTTGACATGTGATGACAGAAGATGCTTATTTATGATACCATTTTCATATAATAAAGTTACCAAAAACATCACAATTAGCAACGCTACCTAAGTAGATACCTATCTGAATAAAACATTTGTAAAATAAAACTGGAATTGTAGGCTGTGTTTGAATGATATGTTCTCTGATACTGCAGGAGATTTTTCTACTGCAGAATAAAACTTAACCCTTGGTGAGGGGCTAACCCCCCTCACCAAGTGCTCATTTTGATCTAGGGTCTAAAATAACAAAGATATACTCAACCGAACCTCGAACTTCGGTCCCGCCTGCAGCATCTCTCCTCCTCCGCTCTGGCAATCTAAGGACCCCTGGAGTCATCACGCCTAATACAGTGTATTAGGCGTGAGGACACCGAGGGACACTGCACTGCCGGAGTGGAGGGGGAGAAAGGCTGCGGGGAACGAGCAGCCAGGCACGATCGAGGTTCAGGTGAGTATAACTTTATTTTAGACAACAGATACAAATGAGCACTTAACCCTTGCATTGAGGGGGTAGCGCTACTGCAAGGGTTACGTTTTATTTTGCCCAGAGTTCTTCTTTAAAGGAAACCTGTCATAAGAGGAACATAAAAAGTGTCAATGCTGACCTGGCCTTCTGATCCTCTTGCTTCAATACTAGACCAAGTAATAACAATAACTGACCCAAAACAAACAGCAAGAACATTTGTTTTCTCCAACTTTGCAGATCTGCATACTTGTTCTGGGTCAGTCACAATATTGAAGCCAGAGAGTCAGCACAGCAACCAAGCCACCAGCATTTTTAGGAGTTTACTAATGGTAGCCTCCGTATTCTTCTCATGACAGTTTTAACTAGTTCTCTAAGTTTCAACTCATTATTTAGGGATGTGGTAGACCACCTACTCCTACCTAAGGAGCAACTGCAATGGTCATACGCCATGTACACACATTAAAACATACAGAATGTACTACCAACACATAAGGAAGCCTAGCTTAGACCCCCATGGGGAGATTTACTTTTAGATACAGTTGAAAGTATAAATAAAACCCAGCTATATACACCAGATGTAGTTGTGGCCCGCAAATCAACGACTTCTAGCACTTATGCTACGGCTTTAATTTACTTTAAAGTTGATATTAGTCAATTGCACATTAGTTTATGAAAATGGGAGCACTGTTTAGGTGAACTAAGGAAAACCAATATAAACATTTGCGTCTGCAGATTCACGCAGATCATTTTATCATTTTATTTTGACATCTGACACAAGTGCCAACAGACAGACAACAGGAAACTTTTCAACATGATTAGATGAGCACACCAGAATAGTGCAGGGGGCAGATTCACTACCTGTTATCGCTAATTAGAGAAGTACCGGTAGGCTTTCACTTGCAAGAAGACTGATACCAAAGCTGCTGACATACAAGGCACTTCAGCAGAATTACAGTTTGACTGATGACAAAAAAGGACTTTTATCTTTGTACAGTTTGCTTTACATCTAAGGCAGATTCTACCATTAGGCTCATGCAGGTGACTGTGTCTTCTTAGAAAGATCTAATTGTAATGTGGCATAGTACACCGAAAGGAGAATAATTGGCACAGAAAATATTTGTCTACATCAATGCCTAGAGGCCACTTCTGCTTAAAGCCCAATTGATGTCTCACACCTTTTCATGTATTATATGTTTTCACTTGTAAAGAATTTGTGCCAGGAAATATCTAAAGAATGCTTTTTTCTTTCAGTGAAAATGTGGTCTTGCGCCCTCACACGGCAGTGGTCTGTGCTGGCAGAGCCGTGTAACAGCCACACCTCTCAGCACTAGTGTCCTCAAAAGATTGTATTGCAGACAAAGTTGAATTCAGAAAAAAGGGAGGATGACAGATACCCAGGTAGATGTAATTTTTACCAAACCACTGAATATGCACCTGCAATAGCTCAGGGATAAAGCTTCTGCTGAAGGTCCCCAGTTAAATCGAGGTTCAGCTCAGAAACTCTGTGCATGGCATATTGTCGCCTTGCTTGGAAGGGTTCACTTTGGTTTCCTTCCAACTCAAAAGACATGTGTCTTCTGGTGACATGTCTACTTTGTCGTTTCTTGACCTGGTGTCTCTGAGACAGAACACAATACATAAAGTTCTGACTACCCACTCTATTGAAAACTAATAAATCTTTTGGCTCGAGTTGGACTTGTGATTAGAGAAGTAAGGTGGCTGCCATTGCTGACCTCCTCCTGAAAAGACTAGTTACCTGGCAGTCATGCCAATATTCTAACTGCAATATTTTGAGTCACTGACCTTGAACAAGCACACAGCAAATGAAGTAGTAAAACAACCAGGCAACTAGCATCTTCAGAGTTGGATTAACAATGAAAGTCTGCATTGAAATGTTAACACACATATTCAGTCTGAATATTGGTAACACACATATTCATTCTGAATATTGGCAACAGGCTCCATGGCTTAATGACCAGCAACTTCCTGTAATTCCCACATCATCAGAGCGTATATACCAGGCAAGTGTGAAAAAATATGATTTAGCCAAAGTGACTGGCACTAAATTAGTGTGTAACTATCCAGAAAATTCTAGCAAGTGCATAATTCATTGATAACATCATGATTGAGTAAATGAGACTCTGTGTAATTGCTGCTGTAAATTACCGTCGTTGTGGCATGCTGCGAATGATGCGTGGCAGAAGTACAATGAAATCTTTCGGAATGGAGAACAGGCACCAGCTTATCAGACATCTTTAGTGTGTGTTCCAGAAATGACAGCTTTATCAAATCAAAGCTAAAGAGCCATTGATGTCATCAGCTTCTGACAATGGCATCTTCACTTGTGCCTCAGCTTTACATCGTTGTAACAAAGTTATATAAGTACCCCAAGGCCTTATAGATTTTAATTAGTCTACTGCCACTTGTCAGGCATCAGGCTACATTCTAGGTTTTAATTACTGTCATCCTTTGTTGTTCATACCATGATATGTAGGAGCCTTATTCAATTATTGTTACAGCATAAGAAAACTAATTTGTTTATTATAATTCATTTTATGTTTGATATAGGCAGAGCTTGGCAATGACAGGTGAACCGTCATGCATTATCACATTCTTCAGACAACGCCAGCAAAGCTTTTGATTTAATTTTGGACACAGCGAAGAAGGTGTAGAACCTATGACAGTGTTTGCACATGCTTCCAGATCCAGGAAATATCTTCCATATTTAAAAGAGAACTATAGCCAAACCTTTGTTTTTTGTTTGCTATAGTTCTCTTTTGTGTCACAGGAGTACATTTACTACTGCACTCTATATGCTGAGAGTGAAGAGCTGTGCTGCAGCCGGGACGTATTCTGACAATATTGTCAGGATCCACCCTGCTGCCTGATTTGCAGCTGGCTCTGCCTCTCTAGAGCCAGCTGTGCCCACCCCCTCCCCTTCACGGCCCCTCTAATGAGCACTGACAGAAGGGGGAATCCCTGCAGGGAGTGGTGACTGACAGTTACCGCTCTCTGCAGGCAGAAGTCATGAGCTGAGCGATCAGTGGTTTGTGATTGCTCAGTTCTCGAGCTATAGCTGCAGTGTCACATGTCGGGTTTAACTATGGGGATGAGTGCATTTTACTCTCCCAATAGCTCTCTTTTAACAATGGCAACCCAAATGTCGCAGAGCAAATGTGTTTTTTCCCTGCGCAGAAGGCACGTCGCCAAATGTGCAACATGTACTTCTTTTGGGGACCCAATGGGGATGGGCGCCAAACACGGGAAACAAAGTCCCGCAAACGTCATGAATTAAGCTGAACTTCAGGAATATATAAAAGACACAAATGAATATATCTTTGTAATCTTTAATACATAATTAAATGTATTTTTTTTATGCAAGCACTATTATGTACCTGAATGTGACCTGGTACCAGTCTCTTCCAGTCCCTGTACAGCAGGGTTGGAGTGTGACAGGAAGAAGCAGCCCTAAGAGCCAATCAATTGTTGAAAAGTAGCATTCTGATAGAAAAATAAAGCAACGTGACAGAGAGATGAGCTCGTCACTGTCCTGCTTCTCTTTTCCCTGTCCACTCATAGGATGGTGCAGGTCAAAGATGACCTGGGCTCAGAGGAAGCAAGTTTAATTATGATCAGACTGAGGACATCTAGCAATTGAAAAACTTGTGGGGGACTATCTGGAAAGCTTATCTTATCGTATTTTTGGCTGGAGTTCTGTTCTTAAATTAACTCTTTCGCAGCCAGCACCATATCCCTTATGTCCCTGGTATCGGGCCCCTGTAAACAGATTTCTAGTGGCTAAAGCCGCCGGCACTCTGTTTACCTGCGTAAAGCTGACTGTTGGCTTTACACAGGAAGCCATCCTGGCAGCTGAGCTGTTGCCAGATCACTTCTATGGGCCTATTAACTGGTTCCCCCTCCCTGTTCCATAGCCCTCGCCATATTCCTTCTGGCTGGGACCGGCATTGCAGGTGTCAGAGGGTAGCATAGAGAGAAATCAGTGAACATCTATTCACTGATCTCCTCCCCGCTGGAAGTGACGCTGCCTTTTTGTATTTCATAGAGATGTGGAGGCTGGTTTACTAAAGGATTTGAGATAAAGAAGATTCACTTCAATTCATTTGTTTTTTGTACGGTTGCACAGATACCAAGTACAGTACTCGGTGCAAGTACGAGTACATGTACCGATACTTTTGAGCTCCAAGACTACACTAGAGAAAAATGCAAAAATTAGGAGGCAGCTGTCATTTGTAAGGAGCACACGGAGCTCCTGGGATTTGTACATCTCTGTTTTAATGTACGATTTTGTTTTTATAAATATAAATAAAGGGATGCACAGATACCAGTTTTGCGAGTACGAGTACTGGTACTTGCCAAGTACTTACAGGTACGAGTACTGATACATTTTTGTTTATTGTCATGTGACAGTTTTTCTAAAACAATACAGACTAATGATTTCAGTGCAGCGGTGGAGTGCCAGAGCCAGGTCCCAGCTGCAAACGATGCAACCCTGGTAGTTCTCATGAAAATGCCAAGTATCTGCACTGGTACTCGAAAAGTATCTGTGCATCCCTAGTTTTTTGGAATGCCCTCAACAGTTGGGCAGGGAGTCCGCGTGCCAGTGTAGTCCCTAGGAGATATAAAAAGCCAGCGTATTATTTAGCATGCCAGCAAGCAAAATCATTCAAATATATTCCTCAATGGCCTCAAAATATGTACATTTACTTTGTGTACACCAAATGCCTTTGCGCCCCTCATTTTAAACTATAGCATTTGTGACATCATCACTGTGCTGTACATAGCCTGTGCAGAGAGCAGTGCTTTAGGAGGGACCCAGCAGGCTCCACCCGCTACAGGCTGCATACCGAAAACTACAGGCGGGGGTGGAAACAAGACCAGTCACCCTCTACAAGGAGAGAGAGCAGCTGTGACCGGTCTTTATTACAGGGGGCTCCTGCACAGAGGTAACATTTCACACTCCATTACTGCATGGATCTGGAAGAAATACACAAAGCACACCAAGATGCAAGTGAAAATACACATGTTTCTTGTATTTAGACAATATTTGCTTATCCTGAAGTCCAGCTTTAAATTTAAATAGCAGATGTGGGTGAAATGGGCATATAAATTACATGGTCACGGTTTATAAGGCTGCTTTATCCCATACTAACCAGAACCGGAATACCGGAACATACTACTGGTGTGTCTTGCTACTTATCCCATGCAGCATGTCAAAGCTAAGAAAGTCTGATGGAGGGCAAAATGCTCAGCTACAATAAGAACTTCCCTTTTATGATCTTTTGGTGGGCTATTTTAGGAGGAGAGGGGCACAGCCAAAACAATGGCCTCACTGTCCGATACTGGACAGCATATAAGTTCCTACTATTGTTAGGAACGTATATAAAAGCAGGAATCAATGTAATTAATCATTTCAACAGATCCTCATTTAAAACAAAAAATCCACGTTTAAGTTTGAATGGAGTTTCTTCTTTAATTATTTCAAATGAAACATTAACATACGTATCAAAAAGTCCCATGGCCTTCACTAATAATACCGGGCTACTACACTTCAACCCCCTCCAGCCTGCCTGTTTATGAGTTCAGATGGTTCACATAAAAAGAAAAATACTACAAGATAAGCAAATGCTAGGTTGGTCCATATGGTGTGCCACTTGCATTGCCATTTAGCTCGAATGATACAGAGTGAAAATAAAACAAAGGCCAGTGTTCTGCGCAGGAGGGAAGGACAAAGAATTGTGGCAGAGGCATGCCCTGAAGCTGCAGAAAAGAAAAAAGGGGGGGGGATGGACAGAGGGGCACTAAACAGGGGGGAGGGCAAATGGAGGAGAAGCTGTGAGGGGGGCGTAAAGAGAAAAAAAAAACACACCAAAAGTTGCTTTCCACATGGCTGCACCCTGTCTAAAGGTATTCTGCTCGGGTTTTCTCACAGCCTGCCTGCCTGCTATTTGTCAGTTTTACTGTCACTGTAAGAAAATAAACAGCAATAAAACAGGAGCAACCCAACATGTGTTAAAAAGATAGAGCATCAAGACGCATTTTTCTTATTGAAACCGTCCAACTCCCAGGGAAAGCGATACTGCAGTGCGATGGAAACAGTTTTAGTGATTGGCTCAGGAAAACCTAAATGAGTGGCCTTCTGATATTATAAGGCTGCTAAATAAATATACTGTGCCAGTGTGGATCCACTGAACATTCCTTATTGCCATTGCATCATAATTCTAATGTGATACAACAACCCAAAGATCCAAGAAATAAGTAGAAATTATTTCCAAAATAATAAATACAGTCAACATAATAGTAGTACAGTTATAACTTGTAAAATAATAAATATGGTCAACAGAATAAAAATAAAATAATAAATACAGCCAACAGAATAGTAATACAGTTATAATGTCTAAAATGTGGCATATGGTATACAGAAGAAAAAAAAAAGAAATAAGTGGAGTCAATGGAATAGTAATACAGTTATGACCTCTAAAATAATACATATGGTGAACAGAATTAGAATAAAATAATAAATACCGCCAACCAAATAGTATTACAGTTATAACTTCTAAAATAATTCCTATTGTGAATAGAATAAAAATAAGAAATACAAACAGTCAGCCTAATAGTAATACAGTTATCATTTAAAAAAAATAATACATATGGCTAACAGCAAAATAAATAAATAAATACAGTCAACGGAATAGTAATGCAGTTATGACTTCTAAAATAATACATATGGTCTACAAACTATAAATACAATTTATAGTTTAGTAAAAGAAGTAACCTAAGCTTTAATAGCTGGGATAACGCATGAGTACTAGAAAACACACATGCACTTTTTTTAACGTGACACTGTACCACAATATACAAGTGCATAAGTTGAGGGATCATTCTGAATGAATGATAACCAACATACAGTATACAGAACATGACTGTGCGTTGCAGTAATGCACATTAAAACATGGATTTTAGCACGTTACAGCAATGCATACATGTAAATCCAGCCTAAAAAGGACGATTAATAAAAAACTTGTATGGTTACATTGATGCAGGCACTAATATGAGATATAACCGGTGGCTGGTATATTTTGCTGTCTTTTGTTTAATGCCACATTAAAAGATCTTATGTTTTAAGCATATTTGAAGCAAACATAAGTAGCACTGCATTATGCCTGGTGCCCAGCAAGCCCAGAATTGCCGCCGATTGAGGCTGCACTGAAGGAAGTCAGGACACAATGTCTGTACACTCAAGGGTGTTTTAACTGGCACTCAATGAAGAAAATGGTACAGATTTGCTTGCAGGAGTTGCAATATACATAGTAACATAATAGGTAAGGTTAAATAAAGACAAGGGTCCAACTTCTTTATTGGGTGTGTGTGTGTCTGTATATCTTACTCTAAAGGTGGCCATACACTCTACAACCATCGCAAGACTTTAGTCTTGCGATGGTTGTAAAGGGATTAAAAAAACGTACGATCTGCCTATCTTGGACAGGCAGATCGCACTCTCGATCATCGCAAGCCCGCCCTCCTGAGGGGCGGGCTTCCGATGACCGCAATGCTGAACGGGCAGTGTGCGCGTGCGCACACCGGCCCGTTCAGCATTTATCTTCCGAGCACCGTTCTAACCAGCCGAGAATCGTACGATTCCCGGCTGGTTTTCGAACATGCTGGTTCGACAGAAGACGTGCGACCGTACAGTAGAAACGGTCGCACGTCTCCGTTCACACTGCTCGATTATCGTACGAAAACCCGATCGCATACGATTATCGTACGATAATCGTGCAGTGTATGGGCACCTTTACACTTCCCATATCCCTGTAAATTAAGTGAAAGAAGAAACTCATCAAGAAGTTTCTTGAATTTATCGATGCTATCAGCAGATACCACCATCGCCTGTGGAAGGTAATTCAACAATTTCACTACTCTCTTAATACACTTCTTCAATACACCTGAGATGGTGGCGATGCAGCACATTTTATTGCAATGCAACTCTAGTACAAATAAAATCACCTTTGAACCCAACTACATGGACAATTTAAGTCTCATAGTACTGTGTGATTTAACCCCTTGCTGTTAAGGCCCTTATTTGCTG
>NW_017307114.1:364926-372339 GCF_000935625.1 Nanorana parkeri | reverse complement strand
AGCCATCCAATAAGGAATGAATCAGATTGTAAACGACAGGTATATGTTGCTTACTTTATTGTATTCGAATGGCCTGTTTTTCTGTAGATTATTTTTAAAACCCAATAAAAATGTTTCAAAACAAGCAAAGACACCAGCAGAAAAGGGGGCTAAGGAAAGCTAGTAAACATATAAAAAGAAGCCAAGTGCTCCTTTTGGTAGCTACAAAATACAAATGATTATTATACAATATTTAATATAAATGTGAATATATAATATAATAATAAAACTTTTTCAACCTTAACCATATTGATAAAGAAAGTGTCCAAAACCCATATGAATCTGTTATTAAATTCAGCTATGAAATGTAACGAAATAAATGTTAGCACAGGTTCCACTCTATATAAAGCTAGTCATCAGGCAATTTGCCTCTAGGACCAATAAACCCATAAATGATCTGAACAGCCTATAGCAGGTTTCCCGTAATCTGCCTCAGAGGAGGAGACAGAAATGAAACAATTTTCAGATGATCAGGCAGTGTTCTCATTAAGGAGGCCTGCTCACTTTAGTCTATCAGTCCATAACAAATTACTGCCATAAATTCTTCATGATCTTTGGATAAGGAGAATCATAACAGAAGAAAGGCAGAGGCTAAGAGCAGGACAGGTCTGTCCGGCCATTTACAATGAGCACAACATTCTTCTTCTGTTACTACACATAGCTGAGAACAAGCAATAGTATGCAGTAATGTTAAGAATGCTTTGCACCAGCATCAGGTAAGGAAGGTATCCATACACAAAGAGAACAAGTAACCACACACAAAGAGATTCCAGGCTACTGGCCTAAAAATCACCAAGACTTTGCTAAGAGCCACAACAATGTACAATGATCCACAGTATGCAATCATAGTTCAATTTACTGCAGTCTGACCAGGCTTTATCATATAGGCTTGTAAAAAAATCCTATCTCAATACAAAGATTATACTGTGTTCACAACCTATGGGCTGCTCATACTATATTAACAACGGTATAGGCATAAAAATTAGCAAATGGCTTGCAACCACAATGAAGACATAATTCTGTATAAGGCTTAGTTGTGGGTTCTAGAGGCTATGGCTGTTGTAAATGTATATTTGCCACTGTGACAAATGCTTAAAGGTTGCACTGTTCTCAATGTAGCATATAAAATATTTGGGATCATGGTATTCAATTCTCTGTTCTTCTTTGAATGTATAGTTTGTAATGTTAAAATATGTTTACATTACTCATACTGCTTCAGGCAAGAGGAATAAAAAAAGACTAGTGAGGTCATTTGCCACAGCCATTTTCATTTGTTCTATTGATCTGCATATATATTAGACTTACTGATCATTATTACAACACACTACTAATCAAAGACTGATTGGTAGCGGAGGAAGGATACACATCTGGGATGTTTTATAAAACTAAACTCAGTCCATAACTTCCAATCACATTCTATATTTTATTCATCCAGTGAGGGGTTAACAGTGAAAGCTGGCACCTGATTGGTTGCAATAGGATATTTGTTGTCTTTGTTTTTAAATCAGTGTGCATGCATGGCATTTAATCCATGTTTATGGCATAAATGTGGAACATGGATATAACATTGAGAATGTTTTCTGTTTCCGGGCATGACTAGATCTCTTCCGCACAACTGAATGGATCTGGTAATCCAATTCATCTTCTTAATGAACAATAGCTCATCTGCATTATTGGAACTCTCTAGTAATTGCAGCTGCTGACCCAGCCAAGCTGCCCCTTATAACAATGAGACCAACACCGGCAGGCAGAGATTGTGTCATGAATGGCTTCTTCGTATATGTTAGATGAAATTGTGATTCCAAACAATATATGGTAATACTACACAAAGCAAAAAGGTAAATTAATGAGGCTAATAAAGGGCAGATGTTTTGCACAAGAAAAGGGCCAGGATAGGAGGTCCCTCAACCCTCAGGGGCCATGTAACCCTTTTACTGCCAGGGACTTTTTTTTTCTTTTTGTTTGCTATCTGACCATGTTTCATATTACACCCTAAATATTGGGTGTAACATGAAACATGGTCAGAAAAATGCACTTAGCCTTTAAGTTTAGTGCACATAAACACAATGTAATACCTAATATCTTGGTTAGATATAAAGAATGAGGTTGGGTTGAGTAAATAAATACCAAATATGTCAAACCCAAAAATTGAGCGCACCTCTGAAATGGTGAAAAACAACAGTATGAAAATTGTTCATAGACGGCACTTACAACAAAGGTTTACAACTCATTAGTTTACACTTAACAGTAAATTATGAGCCTAGATTATGTGCAGAGTGAGAGCAATAATTCTAGGCCCAGACTGTGCTTCATTAGCTTCATCCTCGGCCAGAGACAGACCGCACTGAGCCCGGAAGTGCTCAGAGCTGAGTGCTTCTGGGTTCATTCTTTACAGGCAATATTAATGAACGGATGTTTGCTCATCTGCTGCCACTCTCCTTTCTGGCACCTTCCATGGAAGTCCAGAATGACCAGGAGGGATAAGTGAGCCCAGCACATATGGCTGGTAGGGTCAAGCAGGGGGCATCTTCCGCAGCATCTACTAGAAAGCTGGCACCCAGGAGTAAATGTGTAAACAACACTATAGCAGCCATGAGATTGTTTACACACTGGCACTGCCACGGACATAGTACTTACAATATATGGTAACACTCCAAAGCCATTTAAAGTGATAAAAACCATAACCTCTCCATTTTCTAGAAAGTCAACTATATTAAACAATTGCATACCTGATGCATCTGGTCACAGATTCTACGAAAAGAAGTTTAAATAGAAAGTGTTAAAAACAATGATATTTCATTGCTTGTTAACGTTGTTCGGTTTTTATTATTATTTGTTTATTGTTTGTTCCATTACTTGTCAATGGCAGCATGTATTAAAGTGATTTTGTATATTCTTTCTATTAGCTGCACAACACTTTCTTCTGTTTCTAGCTGTGGTATTATAGCACTGGCCTCCTACACAAATTTAGCCCAATTCCATTATATTCATGGTTTTCTGTCTCAATGCTCTATGACTACATCCTCTTCTACATCATTAATCTATATCTTCTTTGTTTTTCCCCTTCTGGAATTCCCTACAAAAATTAACTTCCTGATTCTAACTCTCCACCAAATAACATAGCCAAGCCATTTAAGATGCTGTCTTCTTATATTGCTGCCATGTAGATGGTTAATGTACAATTCTTTATTCATCCTCATTTTACATTTATCAACTATCCTTATAAAATCTTTGTATAGACTCTCCTTTCCCTCCCGTAATAGGAGTTGAGCTCCCATAAAAGGAGTTTACTGAGACGAGCTCCCTCTGTTTCATCTCAGTAAACAGATTCCCTGCTGAGTCGTATGAGAACAGAAATGGATGTTATGCATGTGAAATCCGTGTCCACCCTGTTTTTTCCTCTATCTTGTGACCTGAACCTGGGTGCAAACTTACTGCATTCGGTTCAACAAACCTAAAAGGTCCTAGATGCAAACGGGCGCACATCTGCTTGCATCCCTCCACCCATAGGGATACAATGCAGTCCATTTTCGATGGGACAAAAAGGTAAACTACATGAGATTGTAGTTCCTAACAGGAGCAAGCTTGGAGCTACTTTGCTACTTTGCAACACACACAGGGACCATGGGGAACATTCACTGACTGAATAGTCATGTGAAATGGGCCTTAAAGTGACACTAAACTAAGGAGTTAAACCTTTAAAATGCATTCAGGTACCTTAACTATTAACAAAAATGTATCTTAATTGTGTATCACTTGGCTGTAGATCTTCAAATCATGTCTGAATGTGTGCTGACACTGTCTTTCCCTATGGAGGGTGGATACTTTTGTTCCCCATGGTCCCGGTGTGTGTTGCAAAGTAGCAAAGTAGCTCCAAGCTTGCTCCTGTTATGGACTACAATCTCACGTAGTTTACTAATTTGTATAAGATTGGAGTCCATCACGGCAGTGAGTTTGAAGCTGTGGCTACTTTACAACACTTACAGGGACCATGGAGAACAAAAGTAGGCACCCTTCAGAAGTAAGGACAGTGTCAGCACCAATTCAGAGATGATTTGAGGATCTACAGATGAGTGATACACAAATAAGATATATTTTTGTTAATAGTTAAAGGGGAACTATGAGGTGAGTGCTTTTCACTCATCCTCATAGTTCTAGCCGACCTGTGACAATGAGACTGTCACAGGTCGGCTCAGTAGATCGGGAGGTGAGCGAACACATACCGGCGTTCGCTCACTTCTCGATCCTGTCACGGCTCTGTGCGCTGACAGGGGAGGGACTGGATTCCCCCCGCTACGATCCTCGGGACTAGTTTGTGTCCTCCCGTTACCCTAAGGAGAACTATGGGGAAAAGCCCTAACCCCATAGTTCTCCTTTCAGGTACTTGAATGCATTTTTAAGATTTAACTCGAGTTTAGTGTCAATTTAAACTCCCGATACACTAAAAAAAAAAAAAGTTACGTGCATGTTATTGGAAAATAAAATAATGACATTAAAAAATTCAATTGGCAAAAATAAAGTAAATATAAAGAAGAACAATAAATCAATGATTTTCCCATTTATTTATTTTTTTACTCTTCATGCTCTTTGTTTGAATAAATACAATTTTTTTTTTTTAAGGCAAAGCTCTAATTGTAAAGAATGACAAACTATTCAAGTGCTTATGTAACACCAACGTAGGTTAAGTTTTCTTACATTTAAACAGTAAGCACAGAGTGAAGAGAACATGGGAACTTGCATTGAAGAAAGTTCTGATAAGCCCTCACCTCCCCCCATCGATGTCAATGCTGGCAGGCTGCTCCTGAGTAGAAACAGAACCAGCAGCTCTGCATCCAGTCTGACAAGTCCACTTTTAACCCCTCCTTTGAGATGTACTGCAATGCAAAAAAAAATGTGAAAGGGAGAAAGTGTGACAGTCAACAGACCAGGCACTAATTACACCAGTTTTTAAAATTAAACTTTTTCCTTTGTTTATTTTTACAAAAAAAAGGCTTTCATCGCTATAATTATAACATATTAAACTGCTGCACACTCACAACATGAGAGCAATTTGATCACAACCTTTTTTATGTCAGGTCCTATAATAGAACCTGTCAACTCAAAGAGGCTGTTGCACTATTAGAGCCAAATAATGCATAAGGCAAACAGTCATAAGCTAAGAGTTGCTCTATGCAGACAACATGGATTTGAAAATTTCATAACAATTTTGGCATGTTATTTAAGTGCATTTGAACCAATGTTGGCTGTTCGTGCAGTGTTTATTAGCATACATAGACGCAAATTTAATAGAAGGTGGCTATTAGGGGTACGGTTGTACGTCTAAACATTTTTTTGTAAAGAAACACACTAGAAGCACCTTTCAGGGCCTTCATAGCAAATAATATTTTATTTTGTAACTTTTTCCCTGGGGTAGACACTCACTGTCTGGCTGATGTGCTCCTATGTGTTCTGATACAAGTATGGACATTTTTGTTGGCTACACCACTGCCTACCTATTACAGTGGATCAGCAGGAACCCCACAGGGTCCTCTATGGGCTCCTCTGGTGGGCCCTACCTTTTAATTAATAGTAAGCATAAAAGCATACAGATCTTCAACTCATAGACACTGAACAAATCCACATAGACACTGAACAAATCCACCCCAAAAAGTCATAGAAATCAAATCATCATCAATGCCAAACCATAATAACAGCCAAAAGAAAGAAAAAAAATATTATAAATAAAGTATTATTGGAACTAGACAAAACTTTGTTTGGACAAATAAAATACAGTGTGTAGGTCCCTATTCACACTTGACTGTGAGTGTTTTCATACGACTGTCAATCATATTTTTGTATGTGTTTGTATAGTGTTTTTCATGTGTTCTTTATGTGTGCTTTAAGCATTTTTGTTTTTGCAAATTGAAAGCAGTATCATTTGTGAAATCATATGATGCCATCTCCCTTGTATCTGCTTCCTGATTTTTCTGTGTGGTGTCTTGAGCTATCGGAGTTTCCAATTCTTCACATCTAAGATTCAGATACAATGTCTCCCCAGGCCCTTTGCCACAGTTCTTATAATGGGACTCACTGGGGTTGTGAAGGTTCCAGCATGGACACCTCCATTTTGCTCACAAGCCAGAGGTTGCTAGGAGGAGGAGACCAGTTTTAGGCACAAAAAAGCATGAAAAACTTGCCACACATTTTTAGGTGCACCCATTAAACTCTATAGGGTCAAACAAAATAACTTGTGTAAGTTTTTGCCCAACAAGCGGCAGCAAGACAACGGGCACCATTCAATATAATGGTAATCTTCATGTTGAACATTGTTGCCCTTGGGGAAAATTGCGGCAAATCACTCCATGTAAATGAGAGCTAAACATCATTTTTAATAACATTTTTGTTTTGTGACCTATGGCCAGATCATAAACTATTTACTAGTACAATAAAATATTTTTTTACCATCCATTTGAAAGTAAACTTCACAATTTCCAATATGACCACATATTCTGCCAGCAGGGGTATCTATTAGTGAATTTGAACACCGGCCCCATGCTGTGAACGATTACAGTTTTACATTATCTGTACTTGCCACCATGTCTGATACAGATGCCCAATATTGATCTATATTGATCTCAGTTTTGTCATGGACACCACACATTGAACATGTTTCCTATCGCTGCTGATATGCGATGGTGTCTGCCTCCAAGCAGTCATATTAACTTGTTGGAGAGCAGTGTACAAACTTAGCAGTTTTACAAAAGAAATGTGTACTGTTTATGTAATGCAAAGCCTCTCCGCTGCGAAACCAGGCCCTGAACTGCCAAAAATGATGGGATGGAGCTGAGCAATAGCCGACAGAACAATTGATGGAAAGCTTCACACTGTGTATAGGATTTGAGGCACAGCGGTTACAAAAATCCCTCTGATGCCTATGTCAAGCACAAGCATGTCACTGGAAGGTGAACTGTGTCACATGCTGACACCGAAGGGTACCATGGCCCAGGGACACCGGGATATAATACAAAACTGAGAAACAGGACAAACTGTATTGTCGTCGTCGTCGTCGCACCCCCCCCCCCCCCAATTTAGTGGGGGAGGTAAAATGCAGGGTTTATACCCGCTGATGTGGAAAAATAGGAGAAAATGAGGCCAGACTGAGGCTTTCAGATGCTGTCTCAGGTTATTTTTAACGCTGTGGTGATTGCGTGCATTCACAATAATGACCCACAAAACAAAAGAACCTCATTAACTGTCATTACTCAAACAACTCAGATGTGGAAATGGCCACATCTAAGCTCTGCACACGTTAAATAAAACTTTCACTAGCACAAAATGCAACACATGGCTTGGCAATAATAAGCTTTAATAATGTGGATTTGTTCAAGATAATTT
>NW_017307114.1:356277-364852 GCF_000935625.1 Nanorana parkeri | reverse complement strand
GATGCCAAATTATTAAAAATGGCTCCAGAATTATTGCTGCTGAGCTTGTAGCTGAGCTCTGTCCCAGAGGAACACAAAGTATTACACTGCTAATTCATTAATTAATTAACCAATAATGCTTGCTAAATTGCAATATAATTGCACGTTTTTAATTTTAGAAAAAGTTTTAGGTTTTCAATATACAAAATGAACAGGTTACATAAACTAAATCTGATGTGCAAAGATTCTCTGGCACAGTTCGCAAGCAATTTGTGAAAAGTCAGGACTGTCCCTAGAATTTATGAGCTGGGCACCATAACAAAAATGAATGTATGTGAGTTATAAATACCAATATTCAAGTACATTGGTAATGGATACTTATTTCTGTATTACAGTTGAGCTCATACACAATAGAAATACATATATGGGAACTCTCCATCAGTCTTACACTAAGCACCCCTGGCAGGCACCATAGCCTGGTCACTGCCCTTCCCCAGCCTGCTGATTGGACAAGGAAAGCTGCCACACTAATTAGGTCATCTGATGAAGTTATTAATCACTCTGCGCCTATCAACAAGGCAACATGGACCCTCATTCTCCCAGATATATTGTGCTGGAGCTAATATAAAGACAGATTCAGGTATTCATAGTACCTGTATTTGCTGTACATATGGGGATTTTTAAAGAATACATAACTAGATTAAAAGTGAACTTATATTTCAGTTTGCCTAAGATATATCAGCATTACAAAGGGTAGAAGAGTACGTTATTAAAGAAAAAAGAAACACCAAGGGGACATGGATGGTTTGGTTAAGCCAAAATTGATTTAGGTATAAAAGTTGTATAATAAATAAATTCAGAAAAAGAATGATCTAATCAGCCTAAAAGTGACTGCCAATATTATTATTAGTATTATTATTTTTATTTTTTGGAATGCAGCACACAAAGAAGCTAGAGAGGGGAGGGGGCATTTATTTAGTCCTCCACATTCCCACTGCTGAACAACTGGAAGAGATTTAGAGATAAAAGGCAACGTGGAACAGGAAGACAGGAATGATGCATACCATGGAGTGCAGGGAAGTTTGCAATACAAAATCCAGAAACACAAACTAAAATAGAGGACTGAACAAATACAGAGAACCAGGCTTTAAGACAGCTGGCAGCTTGAATGTCTGTTATCAGTCACTATACTAGAAAGTATAACACATGTATTGACATATTTTACAGAGTACATATGTATTTATTTACTATTATTTATTACAGGTATTTATAGAGCGCCAACAATTTATGCATCACTCTACACACTGTACATCGACAATTCATATCAACCTAATGACCCTACCAGATCTCTACAGACATGCCAATGGCTCGAACAAGCCTCAACAATCTTATTACATTTAGAGGCTAATCTGATCTGTGATTAATGCTATGGGTAATATTAAAAAAAGCAGTACAAATGTGCTTTCTCACCTATAGTGTTAGGACTAGAGGTGCACCGAAATAGAAATGAAAAAACCGAAACGAAGCCAAAATTAAAAAATTGTCAGGCCGAAACCGGAAATGTTTTTATTTTAAATTTTTTTTTTTTATATTTATTCATTAATGTATTATTAAATATTTTTATTTTGCAATTTGTGAAAAGTCAGGACTGTCCCTAGAATTTATGAGCTGGGCACCATAACAAAAATGAATGTATGTGAGTTATAAATACCAATATTCAAGTACATTGGTAATGGATACTTATTTCTGTATTACAGTTGAGCTCATACACAATAGAAATACATATATGGGAACTCTCCATCAGTCTTACACTAAGCACCCCTGGCAGGCACCATAGCCTGGTCACTGCCCTTCCCCAGCCTGCTGATTGGACAAGGAAAGCTGCCACACTAATTAGGTCATCTGATGAAGTTATTAATCACTCTGCGCCTATCAACAAGGCAACATGGACCCTCATTCTCCCAGATATATTGTGCTGGAGCTAATATAAAGACAGATTCAGGTATTCATAGTACCTGTATTTGCTGTACATATGGGGATTTTTAAAGAATACATAACTAGATTAAAAGTGAACTTATATTTCAGTTTGCCTAAGATATATCAGCATTACAAAGGGTAGAAGAGTACGTTATTAAAGAAAAAAGAAACACCAAGGGGACATGGATGGTTTGGTTAAGCCAAAATTGATTTAGGTATAAAAGTTGTATAATAAATAAATTCAGAAAAAGAATGATCTAATCAGCCTAAAAGTGACTGCCAATATTATTATTAGTATTATTATTTTTATTTTTTGGAATGCAGCACACAAAGAAGCTAGAGAGGGGAGGGGGCATTTATTTAGTCCTCCACATTCCCACTGCTGAACAACTGGAAGAGATTTAGAGATAAAAGGCAACGTGGAACAGGAAGACAGGAATGATGCATACCATGGAGTGCAGGGAAGTTTGCAATACAAAATCCAGAAACACAAACTAAAATAGAGGACTGAACAAATACAGAGAACCAGGCTTTAAGACAGCTGGCAGCTTGAATGTCTGTTATCAGTCACTATACTAGAAAGTATAAAACATGTATTGACATATTTTACAGAGTACATATGTATTTATTTACTATTATTTATTACAGGTATTTATAGAGCGCCAACAATTTATGCATCACTCTACACACTGTACATCGACAATTCATATCAACCTAATGACCCTACCAGATCTCTACAGACATGCCAATGGCTCGAACAAGCCTCAACAATCTTATTACATTTAGAGGCTAATCTGATCTGTGATTAATGCTATGGGTAATATTAAAAAAAGCAGTACAAATGTGCTTTCTCACCTATAGTGTTAGGACTAGAGGTGCACCGAAATAGAAATGAAAAAACCGAAACGAAGCCAAAATTAAAAAATTGTCAGGCCGAAACCGGAAATGTTTTTATTTTAAATTTTTTTTTTTTATATTTTTTTTTATATTTATTCATTAATGTGTTATTAAATATTTTTATTTTTTTACTTTACTTTTAGGGGCTTCGGGGAAATATTAGGGGTCTAATATCAGGGGTCCCCTGATATTTCCCTTTTAAAATAGAAAAAGAGATTGAGAACACAGAGTCTGCCGGACTGTGATAGGCGGCTGAGCGGTGTGGGAGGAGAGACGCCGGCCACTCACAGCGCTCTCCTTCCGCAGCGCTCGGCCGGCTGTCACTTTCTCTCCTTCCCGCTGGGACACAGAGCAGCGCCCAGCGGGGAGGAAAAAAGGCAGGGATGCGCCGATGTATCGGCAGGAAAATGGCACTATCGGCATTTAGCCAAAAAGAGCCATATTCGGCTGATATGTTTCTGCGGCCGATATATCGGTGCATCCCTAGTTAGGACACATTATTTGTTTTCATTGGAGATGATGTTGGGCTTGGAGTGAACCTAGTTCACCTGAGTTTGCCAAGGCCTGCTCAAAACACTGACATCCAACCCTCTCCCGACCCAGTCTGTTGCGGTGGGGTCATTCCACACCCCTTTTTGGCGTATAGCTGTGAGGTGGGGAATGCGCCTTCCCGCAACTGATTGGGTCAGGAAGGGGGGTGGCTGTCAGAGTTTTGAGCTTGGGAGAAATCAGGTGAACTGGGCTCATACCAAGCCCAGCTTAAATACTAGTTTTCATCTGTCACAATCCTAAAGTAGGGTATACACGGTTCTAAGACATTTTAGTTTGAATACCTATCAATTAGTATGGTGCACTTGACAGACGAAAACAACAATGTTTCCAAAAAATTTCAAAGGAGCATGTTGCAAAATATTTCTTGATCGAGCGGATTTCGAAGTCAATGTGGTCTTTGTTCGGAAACTCACTTCATTCCAAAATCGAATGGTAAATAAAAGTAAAAAATTAAACAAAATTTCTAACAACAATTAGCATATTTCTGATGCAAGTATCAAATGTTATGGCGGTATTTTTCGTAGGAACGTTCGTGCAAAAATCTGCTTGTGTATATCCTACTTAACTAAGCAGAGCCCATTCAATGGTGCATACTGAGAGAAATAAGTGGGCTGTCAGTACTGTCCTCTCTTTAGAGAATGACCATAATGCTGATCCACTTCAAAACTGCCCTTGGTATTGATTCAGAATGAGTATGTAGATCAGGAATTCAGATTTCGCTCTTGTTTTACAAGCTGCATGTAAGTTTCCCGAGCTTAAGAGTTTTATAGCCGGGTAACTAGCATTTTCATAAGCAAAAATAGGAGAGAGCCCTCCGCACACCCCACAGCAGTCCCGGCCAATTAGAGGATGATGGTGCTCGAAGTGACTCGATTCACGGATGGCACCGTGCAAACACAGAGCAAAAAACAAAAAGTCACCAGCACTCGAAACTTGAAAGCAGAAATGTCCCTTTATTGGACAAAAAGCGTCATGAAGAAGCCGACGTTTCGGGGCCGCACAAGGTCCCTTCTTCAGGGTGCCTTCTTTCTGCCTTGAAGAAGGGACCCTGTGCGGCCCCGAAACGTCGGCTTCTTCATGACGCTTTTTGTCCAATAAAGGGACATTTCTGCTTTCAAGTTTTGAGTGCTGGTGACTTTTTGTTTTTTGCTTAGCATTTTCATAAGACACTCAGTGACTGCCACGTCTATATTACTCACAGTACAGGTTTCATGGAGCATAGGTCCTTGTAAATTAATAACTAAGCAGTGAAGGAGTAAGTAGGTGTGGTAGCTAGCCATTTAGGTTTTTCTGAAAAACATGCCTGTCATACCATTCTGTCTGGTCAGAAGATATGCAGACTAGAAAATATAACCAGTGATCACATCCCCATAAGGAAGTTTGTTTAGAAGTCATTGACTCCAGGCCTTTTAAAGCTTTTAAAACTTTCTAATTTTATCCATTTAAGGCAAAGTGACAAAGTCTTTAAAGCCCACCCCCCAACACACTTATATTCACATTCCCTGTGCTCCCTTACCCCTCCATTGTTTAGGAAGTCATCCTGTGTGAGGCTAGCCATACACATGTGGAAATAACTTGACTCTTCCATCCATGCTGAACAGCATGGATAAAGTAATCTCCCCTGCTAGCTATTGTATTCAGGCAGGTGTGATATCTGTGGCTGTCTGAATACCTAAACAGTGACTGCAACTGCAGTTGCTGTCCAGCCAACAATTTTCCATGTGGCTCAGTTGATTTTTTTGGATGACTTTTGTTGAACGGGGTGGTGCCAACAGTACCACCCATGGCTTAAATTTCAGATAATTCAGAAGGAATCGGCTGCAAATTGAGGCTATCTTAAGCCCCTATTCAGATGGTGTCAGAGCTTAAATATTGTTGATGAAGTTGTCCTCCTCAACTGACAGTTTAAGGCCTGGTGGTTGGATGCTAGGCCCGAGCACTGCATTAAAGGCGGACATCACATGCTCCCCCATACTAGTGTATGTGCTTCTGTTCTATACAGTCAGGTTGCCAAACAACCAGAAAGGAATCAACAGCTTGAATCCACAACAGTTGTAGTTCACATCCCTAGTTAGATGATTTGAATAATACTACATTTCAATATAAATGGCTTCCGCTCTACTGCAGGTGTGTAATTCCATGTCAGTAGACCTTTTTGAGACAAGGCATAAACTTGCCCTCTTTTTGTGTTTTCAATGTAATTTAAAATTAGTTATTAAAAAAAGAGAAGGCTAAATAAGACACAGCATGGTGCTAATACACGTGTACCGAAAATTGCCCACTTCAACTGCAAATTGCTAGCCTAATGGAGCTAGAAAGACCCTCATTTTGAAACTAAAAAGAAATGTTATTGTATTGGTAATTGCAGATCATTCTCCATTAGCCACTGGCCTTACATAATGTATTCTATCCATTAAAAGTCAGGATGATCTCTTTATGTACAATGTCCTGTTCATTCTATATCATTCAGGAAACGTAGCTCTGAGCACTGTCTGTGAAAAGGGAACCATGTACTCAAACTCCAAATAAGAACAGTGAAAATTTCCACCATTATTGACAAAATATTTCACGAAGCTGGAAAATGTGTATCATTGAAGCATAAAATGTTTTACTATGCTGGCAAAAAACATATATAATTCTACCATAGAATTATGTGACTATAGTGTTTGGAAGAAGAGGGGATTATTCATTTGGCAAGCAGGTGAACCTACAGTAAGATTTACACTTTCAGCCTACCGCCCAATTGTTGTTCCTTACCTAAATTTAAGAATAAATGTGCCGAAATACCTATACCCTGGACCAACTCCCTTTAGCCACAAGCGACCTGCTTTTTCATGGTCACTTCTTGATTACAGCCATGGTTCAAAGCAGGTAGGAAGCAGCAAGTGGGGAGATCATGTAAATCCAACCTTTTACAAAGATACATGGCATACAATTCTAAGGCTAGTGTTCATTAGGCAGGAACCTCAAAATGAGTTCTTAGATTGAGAGAATGTTGCATCACAAAGCAAATTAATAAAATGAGATGCAAAAACCCATTCTCCTAAAGAAGTGTTTTCCCTCCAAGCACCTGCATGAAGTCTGCATTACACGGCCTAGCATTCCTGTACTGCACTTGTTACTGAACACGCCTTGCAGATGTGTGTATTTAACGTTCTTTTCAGACAGTGCACATGCCTGATGACAGCTGTGTATGAATGAACAATAACAGAGAGAAAGAGATCATGAGTAGGAGAGAGATGTTCGGGATAAGGGGAAGATGGAGCTGCCAGTCAATAATAAATGCAATAAAGAGATCAGATGCTCTCTCCGTCTAAGACCCAGTACTAATTGCAGAAATCTGACTTCCTCTGGGCCACACATCAGCAGAAACAGACTGTTGCAATTGTAAATAGACTCGGCTATATATGTGTATATCCATATCTGTGGAGGTTGCACAACAACTGAAGACAATGGTGGATGACTACATCATATGGTGGCAGCTAATGTCCCTGTTCTACAAAATTAAGTATTTCCTAATCTGATATTAATTGACCATATGAATTAATTTCACACTATAAACTAGAAATGAATGACAGATTAACTCTAATATGGCTTAATCTGTCAGGATAGCTGACCCATACATGGTTACCTTAGGTCTCTCTTGTTCTTCCTGACCTCCTGTAGCCCAGCTCTTTATCCTAGACATGTGTCACTATGAGCAGAAATGCAACTGGCAACACTCACATAAGGCCACTGAGTAAAATAACCTTATAAAATAATGCCCACGATTATAAACTTGCAACCACTGCTTGTCACTGGCACAGAAGAAAGGCTTCCTAGTTGTGGCCTCAGACCATCAATTCATTGAGAACAAGGGACATACTCAGAAATACAAGCATACAGAATGGCAGCATCCATTGTGTATGAGGCATCATGTGCCAACACTGCCAACAGTTATTCTCTGTACTGAAACCACATTCATTATATTGTGGCCAATTAAATACATTCAAGATAGTGATACCACTAATGAGAAAATCAGCAACAACTGCACTATGTTGAGAATTAGCAAGCCAAAGACTATTTCAGACCTCTAAACATCCACCTTCAGTGTATTCTTTCAAGGCTATCACATTCAAAAGTTACAGTGTGGACTGAGACAATGCAAAATCATGATTTCTTTTAAATTCATGCCACCATTGCTGTGCAAGCAGCAATGGAAAATGACTGGCTTCGGCGTCTATTATTATTTAAATTTCGGACACCATGAAAGCTACATAGAAGCTGCGGTAGAGAGTTGAAGCTCTGAACACTGCTCTGTGTCCCGGCAATGCAGAGAATTGTTTAACATGACTATTGCAATACTTGTTAAAATTAATTCTGTTAACATTAATGTAGAGGCTAGTAGACTCAGCAGAAGCATTGTTAACTAGTGAATTACTGCAGGTCCAAGTAATGTTTAGATTTTGACAGAGTCCCTTCTATATATTCTCTCTCTCTCTCACACACGCACACTCTCTCTCACACACGCACACTCTCTCTCACACACGCACACTCTCTCTCACACACGTACACTCTCTCTCACACTCTCTCTCTCCACTCTCTCACACTCTCTCTTTCTCACATACACTCTCTCTCTCACACTCTCTCTCTCTCTCACACTCTCTTTCACTCTCTCTCTCACACTCTCTCTCTCACACACTCTCTCTCTCTCACACTCTCTCTCTCACACACTCTCTCTCTCTCTCACACTCTCTCTCTCTCACACTCTCTTTCACGCTCTCTCTCACACTCTCTCTCGCACACACTCTCTCTCTCTCACACTCTCTCTCTCTCTCACACACTCTCGCTCTCTCACACTCTCTTTCTCTCACACTCTCTCTCTCACACTCTCTCTCTCTCACACACTCTCTCTCTCACACTCTCTCTCTCTCTCACACACTCTCGCTCTCTCACACTCTCTCTCTCTCACACCCTCTCTCTCTCTCACACCCTCTCTCTCTCTCTAACACCCTCTCTCTCTCTCACACCCTCTCTCTCTCACACACACTCACTCTATCACACACACTCACTCTATCTCACTCTCTTACACTCTCTCTCTCTCTCTCTCTCTCCCTCCCTCTCTCTTTTGATTGTGACAGAGTATCCTTATATATATTCTCTCTCTCACCCTCCCTCTCCCTTTCCCTCT